>NC_056730.1:385274372-385371872 GCF_019279795.1 Protopterus annectens | reverse complement strand
AGTTGAAGACAAAGAACCTAAAGAATACTACCACTCTAAAAAATAGTTTGTGCTAAAGAGTTTTGTATTTATACTTCTTTAGTAATCCCTCGGGTTTCAGATGGATCCCATTCAGAAGATCGACTCAACAGAAAGTTGAACTTCATATGGACAAGATCATATGATCTACTTTCCAAAAAGTCGAATAGCAGAAAACAACCAACTATGAGATCACACTACAGTGGAGAAAAGGGTAAATTCCCTCATCCCCACTGAACTGCAATCTCCATTCAAAAGCTTTGTCATTTCGGAAAGTCGATCATACTGTCTCGACCATATGAATTTTAACTTTCTGTTATGTTCATCTTCTGACCTGGACCCTTTCAGATATATGAATATTTGTTTAAAGTGTGAGGACATAATCTGATCCTATCAAAAAGCTTAGACTATGCCCATTGGAAGTTCAGTGCAAAGTTCCAGAGTTTTATTGGCGGGAATGAGTTAATACAACATTTTCTTTTTCTAAAACATGAATGGCATAGTGCTCAGTGCAGGCACGGTATAAACTGCAGCAACCATTTACTACATTTGTAGCAAGCAGCTTGCTACAGTTTAAATTAAGGTGCAAATTCAATATAGTTTACACGGTCATTTTTTCCATGTGTGCATCACGGCTTAATGCGAACAAGGATGCAGTGACTTTTAGATTCAGTAAACTCTGTGTATCGGCTCATAATCATGCACATTCACATGCAATAACAGAAACTTTCGTGGAATGTAAATGTCATTATAAGTACATGAAATGTATGCTGATGAAGTGAAACAGCATTGTAGAGCAATCCATCTCCCTACAAAACAATTATGCAGACTCCGTGTCCATGTTGGTAGTGTACGTGGAAATTTACCATGTACAGGAGTCTGCACAAAAGCAAAAGCATGTAAAGGTCCAGAAATATGGACAGAATGCCCATGAAAAGTTAATGACGCACATATAATGGGCAATTTCTACACTGTGGATGTCCAAAAGCATGGGGGGGTCAGATTAGTGTACATTTAAAATATTTTTTTCCACGTTTGCTCAGTCTGCCTCTTACCACAAAAGGTTTTAAATGTGTATAACAGAAATGTCATTAAAAAGAAGAGTATAATGTAGTGTCACAATAGGCACAGTAATACCCTGCCTTGTGTCTTTAAGTTTGTGCTCCCATGGTGTTGCCCAGCTTACACAGCTGCTAACCATATAGATTCCAGGCTGTCAGTATGGCTATTATGCAAATGAGTGCAAAAACAGTGGATTTGTTGAATCACGAAAAGCAGGAACTGTGAAGGGCTGTTCACTTCATGCAAGCTCCTACACAGTGTTTATGTTTCCCATGGATGCTGATGACATTGAGGGGTGTGTCAAGTAACTTTGTTGTTTTTTTGGTTGTTTTGCTCATGTTTGTGCAGTGCATTGCTCCATGCAAGCAGTTACGATGATACATTCCTTGTTTGTGTGAGCAGACCATTCACATATTAGACATGAGCTAGACATCCACAAATAGAAACTGGATGCATTCAATCAATATTTCTGAGCACTGCTGGGCATCACACACACCCGGTAAGTGGGGCTGTGCTCTACTCAATTAATCTAGTTATAGGACTTCACATAACTCCTGTAGCAACAGGTGTTAGGCATTGAACTGGAGTACAGATGGTCCTGGGTACAAGTACAGGATATGACAACTTTTCTCATACTGTTCTGACATTGCAAGTTATAAAAATAAAGCATACTTAGCATTTTTTATGTACGTTTCATGACAACAGGGATGAAGATATAACATTTTGACATGGTTTACCTTAATTATGCACAGCTGTGCTCTGCTGCGTGACAGTGCACACAGCTCACTACTGAGCACTGAAGCAGGACCAACTGGGGATGTGATGGGGGTGTCACAGGCATCAGCATCCAGGATAGTCCACCAGTTCCAGTTTGTGTGGACCACAACAGTGCCGAAACAGTGAAAGAAGAAACAGGATTTATGTCTGACCACCATACACAGATGCTAGATACATTCAATCAATGCCATCAGTAATTGGGAAATCCAGGCCTGGATTAAGGATAGGAGTGGGCTATACTTGCAGCTATATATTACATAAAAGTAAAACTCAGATGTGATCAATGCATCTTGTGTTTGCACACTACTTACCGACATGCAAACAGTATAAAAAGGGCAAAGGTATATGCATGTATACTTAGTTAATCATAGTGCAAATCCAATGCTTCTCGCACTAGCGCACTTTCTCTGTGTGTGTGTGTGTGTGTGTGTGTGTGTGTGTGTGTGTGTGTGTGTGTGTGTGTGTGTGTGTGGATATATATATATATATATATATATATATATATATATATATATATATATATATGTGTGTGTGTGTGTGTGTGTGTGTGTGTGTGTGTGTGTGTGTGTGTGTGTGTGTGTGTGTGTGTGTGTGTGTGTGTTTGTGTGTGTGTGTCCATAGTGCCTTACATTCCTGTCAAGCTCTTACAGTAGCAAATCAGGACAAAGCACAAATAATGGGGACAAAGGGCCAAAATAGGGACACTTTTTAAATATTGCACTTACAAACTTAGAAAGGTGACAGATGAACAGGCTTTGCATTTCATGAATTTTCTGAAGGATGTGACATGATACTGTTGCTCTACATCAACAGATAACAGCTCCCTGGTTAGATCTGACCACAAACTAATCACCTTGGAAATCCACATCCCTCCCACCTCCAACCCCCCTGCAAAGGTAACCACCATGAAAAACTTCTCCAAAGCTAACTTTGGGCTCCTAAAACAGAGGTAGCTAACTTCACTGCACCCATGCAAATGGAGATCAGTTGTATGACCGCCAAATCATACACCAATGGACTGTACGAACACGTGCAGAAATGCATCGATCTCGCCATATTCAATAGAACCAAGACACTCTCCTCCGAAAAAAGGAAGCCAATCTAGTGGTCACCTACCATAAACAAACTCTACAACAGAAGGAGGAAACTGATGCGGAATATGGTAAAGTCCCAAGACTGGAAAAACTCCCTTATCAGCTTCAAAAAGTTGGGATCCCGCATCAAATCCTCTAAAGCTAGCTATGAAAACAGAATTGCAGCAGATAGTAAAAACAATCGCAAGGCTTTCTATAGTTATATAAAGAATCTCCACGGCAATACCCAGATTTGCTCTGAACTACTGCACAATGGTACCTCCTATACCGAGCCAACAGATATTACCAATATACTGGCCGGCAGGTTCAATGCCAACTTTACCTATCTCTCCCCCCTAAGGGACCAATCACAATACCAGTAGATTGCCAGGCACCCAATATTACTGCTGCACAGGTTAAAACAGCACTTTCCAAGGCCAAGAATACAACTTCTATGGGACCTGACAATATCCCTGGCTGTGTTCTACATGACCTACAGAGTGAATTCGCACCTCACCTGTGTGCTCTGTTCAATCACAGCTTCACCTCAGGCTTTGTCCCTACCAAATGGTGCACTGCTGCAGTCATCTCTCTCCACAAAGGAGAAGTGACTACAGAGCCTTGGAACTATCGCCCCATTAGACTAAGTCTGATATGCAAAGCTATGGAATGCATCATCATGAACATAATAAACAAGAATATAGAAAATCTCCAAACTCTGGATCTCAAACAGTTTGGTTTTGTGAAGGGTAGTCATGCCTGCTCAACTTGGTCAACTTTTTGAGCCAGTCACCAGAGCTGTGGATGAAGGCAAGGTGGTTCATACAGCCTACCTTGATCTGGCCAAGGCCTTTGATACCATTCCCCACTCAAGCTAGGCATCAACCCTTATATCACTAGCTGGGTTGCAAACTGGCTCACAGGTAGAACCCACAGTGTGAAAGTAGCTGAATCCAAGTCCGACTGCCGACCAGTCATGAGTTGAGTCCCACAGGCTTCGTTCCTGGGTCTTCTCCTGTTTATTATCTACTTCTTTGACGTCCAGGCCAACACAAAGAGACTCTGGCTGACAAAGTTCGCAGATGATTGCAAGTTGGGAGCTGTTATTAACTCCCCAAGTGATGTTGACATCCTACAGAAAGGCCTCACTGAGACCAACGACTGGTGTCAGAACCATGGCCTTAAGTTAAATGCCAAAAAATGTGTCGTCATCCCCTTTGGGAAAAACCCAGTTCCCATGAATTACCGCATCGATGGTAGTCCACTGAACACAGAAGGCGTTATAAGCAATCTGGGAACATAAGTTAACAGCAACCTCTCTTTTGACCACGACATTGCCACTGTGGTCAGAAAGTCCTTCTATGTGGCACATCTCATTGCAAAGGGTTTTGCATCCAGGAAGAAAGAGGTGATTGCCTCCTTCTACTCTTCAATCATTAGGCCAGTCATTGAGTACAATGCCCCATTTGGCATGTACCTCACTAAACACCTGCAACAACTGGAGAGGCCGCAAAAGTACCTAACAAAGAGGATCCTAGGCCATAAACATTTGTCCAATATGAACAGGCTAAAAAAACTCCAACTATTCTCCGTCTCATATCGCCTACCTAGAGGTGATCTCTGCTTGACTTACAAAGCCATATCTGTCCCAGCTCTGTTAGAAATGCTACAACTGAAGAAATCCCAATCCCTCGGCACCACACTCTCCAGAGACCTCAACCTCATTACCACAATCAACAGAACATGCTGGAGGGACAGGTTCATAACCCAGAGACTGCCCATGCTATGGAATAGACTTCCCATACATGTCAAGCAGAGCACCTCACTGGCCCTTTTCAAGAGAAATCTTTATGAGTAGATGGGAAATAGAAAATTCACCCCAGGGATCACTCCAGTGGTTCTACTCGACAGAGGCACTGGGAACTAAGCTCGGGTGGCACAATGCCAGGGTATTCCTATGGGCTAGGCTTGTAAAGGCTCCAGGGCCATTAGCCTAGTACACACCTATGAACCTATGGAACCATGTCTGCCATTATTTACTGACCTCATTAATCAATGATTTGCCACTGATTTTCCAGAAAACCAGAATATTCTGTGAAACTGACTACAAATGTGAATCAAACACCATGTCTCCCCTAAATGTACATGTGAAAACACACCAGCAACACTGATAAGGTAGCTGACAGATTGCTGTATGCTCCACTAAAGGAAGTGGTTATGTTAAACATGTCACTTCACAGCCTGCAACATGGAAATCTGCTGTATTGTGTGCTAATTCTGAAAATAACTGAAAATATGCTGGATATGGGACAGTGCTGACAGAGAAAGAAAAGGAACGCACTACCTAGATGATATCCTGATAGTGGCAGAGGGCAAATGAATAACTCAGGAGGCTATTACTTCACTACAGCAATTGTGAAGGAGGTAGTTCTAGCACTGAATAAGTTGAAAGAACAAGCTAAGTAGTTAGCCATTCTGGGTTTGGAAGTAGATGTCCACGCTTAAGCCTTTCAGTTATCAGAGGACAAAGTGTGGGTGCACAGTGACAAAACTGCCTTTCACTGAGCTGCGAAAGTGTTCGATGATCTAATATAGACCCGGGCAAAGCACCCCACATAGAGTTTGAAGGCTGGCTTGCCCCTCCTCCCACAAAAATGTGCTTTTTGAAAGTGTAATAGCCTGTGATGTGTGAGTGTAGTGTGTTTGTAGCATTTTGTTTGGATAATTGCAATATATTAGAGTAGAGCGTATGCATGCTTGGTAGAAGAGGGCATAGTGGCCATGGTTGTTTGTGTGGTATCATTTGGATGAGTAGTGGTCGTAGTTTGTGATTTCTACAATCCTTTTTACTATCACTTTAAATTTGACATGTATACTTGGTGTGTTTGCATGTAAGAGGAGTAGGATAGATGAACATGAATAAAAACAATGAAGGATTGTAGTTAATTAATTCAGCACTATTTAATTATGTTATAACTGTAATAAAGCAGTATACTAGATGAGCTTATTACACATGCAACTGCTTTTTTTCCTTGTATTTGTCTTTGCACACATTATTCAGGAAAGATGTGAATTCCAGGGGGCAGAAAGTGGCTACTTCTGTAACTGTTTAATAACATTTTGCATAGCTCTTTCTCCCACCAGCTTTTTGCAAATTCTAGTCAAATTAATTTGCTTAGTAATGTATTTGTACCCTTGCTCCATATTCATTCATCTCTGTTAGAACTAGTCACTTGCCCCATTAGAATATCCTCCTACCTTCTAACTGCAGTGAAAAATCTAAAGTGACATTAAGGAAGACTGATTTTCAACTGTTCAACTTTGCCATTACTGAAGCAGAAAACCTACCAACATAAAGTAGGGCAGTGGTTCCTTATCTTTTAGAGCAGAGCTCAGATGTTGAATCCACCTGATATTTTCTGCACTATACTGCTTTATCACTTTAAATCAAGGTGGGGAAAAGCTTAGCATGGACAAGGCATGCCTCCATAGGAATTAAGCTAGATGTTACACTCATAACCACTTACCCTTCTAGCACAGCTCTTTTGTGACTCCGACTTCTCATGCTTGTACTGATTACCACCTACTATCAAAGGAGCTGTGACCCACTTTGCTTTCCTCCCAACCCCAGTTCACCAGCCACCCATGAATCTTTGCCTGTATATGTACCAGTCTCCTCCACCTCTTATCATGCATCCCTGTTAAAGCAAAACCAGCATAGAGCACCTCTAATATACTTCATTCTGGTATAACAGATCTAACACTAATAGCCTCTCCCTTCTCTTCTCCAACTTATAACTGCAAGCACCACTAGTTTCTCCTTCTTCACTTCTACACAAAGCAATACCCCTCCTCCCAAAAATTAAACATTTACCAACCCATGAGCATCCTTTCAGATAATCCTATTTTCACCAGCACTTAGTAATATTATCACCAACCCAACATTTATAAATTACCACTATGACTTCTCTGAAACATAATCCTTGCCCCTGTACTCTTACTCCTGAAGTTTCAACAAAATTTCTCAAACATCAACCCCCTTCCCTGCAGCTGCTGTATCACACTATTCGATTTGCCTCAGCTCCCATAATCACTAAACAACCTCCACTACCACTCTTCTTCTTCCAATGCCTTCTATACACCTAACCTATCATTAACAGCACCCTAAGCACTGGCCCACACACCTCCTTACATCCCAACATCTCACAACCTCATCTCACATCCTACTAAATCCCCACAATATTTCATAAATACACCCCATTTTTTTTAATATTACTGCTAAGGAGAAACATTGAACCCAGCACACCCGTCTGCCAAAGAAATAAAACTGCCCAACTTCACACCACCACAGCACCACACAAGCCAAATCTTATAGTTATAATAGAATCCTGGGTCAAAAAAGATCATCCAACGCACCTCCTTTCCTCAAATTACAACTATGCACTAGATGAGAAACTGGGAGTATGAAATTGTGGAGAAATCTGTACATAACTCATCTAAAATTACATCTTACCAATCAGGCTAATAGTCTGTCTGATACCGTCCCCATTTGGCTAATAGTTAAATATTCACCACCACTAAGTGACCGGTTTACATTACTCTTGCCTACCTCCCCCATTTGCCTCACTTGCAAAATTCAGGAACCTACTGCAGGACAAAACTATACTCAAAAAAAAACATGCCCAATCTAATACTGCTCTGTGACTTCAATATAAATCTACTGAACACCATAATAATGACATCCTGGACATCCTTTCTGAAACAACCTCAACCGATTAATACAACAGACTACTTGGCCCAACATCAGAACAAGCAACCATTGTCTTATTTAACTACTAACCTCTCTTATCTCAGACATCTCCATTCATCCACCAAAGGTCAGCGACCACTGCCCTGTTAGCTTTAGCATTCACCTCCCTTTCCAAACATCCCAACCTAAATTACTCACACACTCAATCTAAATCAAACTCCAGCATCCAAAAACTCAAAACTATACTCCCTTCTTTTGACTGATAATTCACTCTAACTTTCGGCAATGCCAGCTCTGCTGCCAAATCATTTACCTCCACTCTCTAATATCTTCGTGATACCTGCTTCCCACTAATAATTAGACTATAAAAAACCCAAAAGAAAATACTGGATAGACATTGAGCTAAAACCCTAGTGAAATTAAGCAATGAAACCTGATACAATGTAAGAACCTAACAAATCAAGCCAAAAGACATGAAACTCATCTCATGAAGTCTAACCAGAATTCCCTCCTCAACACTTCCAAACTGTTTTGGAAGGAGGTAAAGTGCCTAGCTGGAAGAAACACCTCAGAAGCTCAGGACAATACCACACCCAGTTTCTCCCCTAAAGAAATTCTGAAAGACTTTTGCAACCTATCCACATTTTCTAATAACAATTCATCTATCTCTTACAACCTAAATTCTCCTACATATATTTCCCACTTTTACTTCAAACCCTTTCTTAGTAAAGATATCCAGACATCTCTTTAATAAATGCATTGATGTTCCACCTTTATCTGATGGCCTTCATCCATGGTTCATTTACCACTGTAGGGAATTCATTTTAGCCACCCTCCTACACATTTTCATTCTATGCTTAACCCAAAGCACAGTGCCAAACATATGAAAAAATTGAACAGCAATCCCTATTCCTGAACAACCCATCCCGCAAAATCTCAAACTATCAGCCATCTCAATCTTTCCAACCCTAGGAAAAATTCTGGAAAAGCTCATGTACTCCCAACTAACATACTCTATTAGTCAGGCTGCCACCCCCCCTTGATAATGCTAGCCTGTCTGAACATGATCGAATGACAGGTGTAAGGGTACTGATCATGCAAACAACATGGTTTCCTGTCAGGGTATAGCACAATGACATCAATATGGACCTTGACAGATAATATCTTACTAGAAATAAATAGACGAGAAAAGTCACAGGCACTAATTTTACAGATCTTACTGAAGAATTTGATCTTGTGGAGTGCACAATACTAATACACCAACTGCTGAACGTAGGAATCAGTCAACACTCTATTCCATGTTTTCAATGTTCATAGGTGTGCACTAGGCTAGTGGCCCTGGAGCCTTTACAAGCTTAGCCCATAGGATTACCCTGGCATTGTGCCATCCGACCTTAGTGCTCGGTGCCTCTGTTGAGTAGAGACACTGGAGTGATCTCCGGGGTGAATTTTCTATTTCCCATCCACTCATTGAGATTTCTCTAGAAGAGGGCCAGTGAGGTGCTCTGCTTGACATGTATGGGAAGTCTATTCCATAGCATGGGCCATCTCTGGGTTATGAACCTGTCCCTCCAACATGTTCTGTTGATTATGGTAATGAGGTTGAGGTCTCTGGAGCATGTGGTGCAGATGGATTGGGATTTCTTTAGATGTAGCATTTCCAACAGAGCTGGGTCAGACTTGGCTTTGTAAGTCAAGCAGAGATCGCCTCTAAGTAGGCGATATGAGACAGAGAATAGTTGGAGTTTTTTGAGTCTGTCCATACAGGACAAGTGTTTAAGGCCTAGGATCCTCTTTGTGAGATACTTTTATGGCCTCTCCAGTTGTTGCAGGTGTCTGGTGAGGTACATGGCAAATGGGGCATTGTACTCAATGACTGGCCTAATCAGGGAAGAGTAGAGGAAGACAATGACCTCTTTTTTCCTAGATACAAAACCCTTAGTAATGAGATGTGCCACATAGAAGGACTTTTTGATCACAGTGGCAATGCGGTGATCAAAAGAGAGGTTGCTTTCAACCTGTGTTCCCAGATCTCTTATAACACCTTCTGTGTTCAGTGGACTACCATTGATGTGGTAATTCATGGGAACTGGGTTTTTCCCAAGGGGGATGATGACACATTTTTTGGCATTGTGCTTAAGGCCATGGTCTCACAGAAACGGATAACTGGTGCCAGAGCCATGGCCTAAAGTTAAATGCCAAAATGCATAAAAACAAGGTTACCCCTAGCTACCAAATATGTGGCAATCCACTGAGCACAGAAGAAGTTATCAGGGACCTGGGGACCCAGGTTGATAGTAGTCTGTCATTCGACACCCATGTAGCTAAAGTAGTTAGGAAGACCTTCTACATTGCCCACCTTATCATGAAGGGATTCTCATCTAGATCAAGGGAGGTCATAGTCTCCTATACTCATCACTCATCAGACCAATGATTGAGTACAATGCCCCATTCGGAATGTATCTGACCCGACACTTGCAGCAGCTGGAGGCCACAAAGTTCCTCACCAAAAGGATAAAGGGTCTCAAACATCTGTCCTATGCTGCCCGACTGAAAGAACTCCAGCTCTATTCAGTGCTCAGAGGTGACCTTTGCCTAACATACAAGGCCATGTCAAACCCAGATTTGATGAATATGCTTCACCTCAAAAATCTAGATCCATCAGAGCCACAAGGCGGAGACTTAAACCTCGACACGCTATTAATAGGACGTGCTGGAGGGATAGATTCATCACCCAAAGACTCCCTATGCTGTGGAATAAAATCCCGGTATATGTGAGGCAGAGCACCTTGCTGGCCTTGTTCAAGAGAAATCTTGACCAATGGATGGGAGATCGCAGATATACCCCAGGGATTACCTCAGTGTCACTGCTCGACAGAGGCACAGCAAAATAATGGGTATAGTTCCCCATACTAAAGGGGTGGCGTAATCCACAAAACTATGGGCTAGGCTTGTAAATGCCCTCGGGCAGATAGCCTAGTATGAACCTATGAACCTATGAACCTATGGTACTGACACCAGCCACTGGCCTCAGTGAGGCCTTTCTGTAGGATGTTAACATCACTTGGAGAGGTAATAATAACTCTCAACTTGGAATCGTCTGCGAACTTTGTCAGTCAGAGTCCCTTTGTGTTGGTGTGGACTTCAGAGAAGTAGATACCAACCAGGAGAGGACCCAGGACTGAACCCTGTGGGACTTCACTCGTGACTGGTCTGCAGTCTGACTTGGAGTCAGCTACTTTCACACTGTGGGTTCTATCTGTGAGCCAGTTTGCAACCCACCTAGTGATATAGGGGTTGATGCCTAGCTTAGTGAATTTTTCTATGATTCCTGAGTGGGAAATGGTATCAAAGGCCTTGGCCAGATCAAGGTAGGTTGTATGAACCACCTTGCCTCCATTCACAGCTCTGGTGACTGACTCAAAGAAGTCGACCAAGTTGAGCAGGCATGATCTACCCTTCACAAAACCAAACTGTGTAGGATCCAGAGTTTGGGGATTCTTTATATCCTTGTCTATTAGGTCCATGATGATGCATTCCATAGCTTTGCATATCAGACTCATCAGGCGAATGGGGAGATAGTTTCCAGGGTCTGTAGTTGCTCCTCCTTTGTGGAAAGGGATGACTGTAGCAGTGTGCCATTTGGTAGGGACAAAGCCTGAAGTGAGGCTGTGATTGAACAGGATACACAGGTGAGGTGCCAGTTCACTTTGTAGTTCATGTAGAACACAGCCAGGGATATTGTCAGGTCCCATAGAAGCTGTATTCTTGGCCTTAGACAGTGCTGTTTTAACCTGTGCAAACGTAATACTGGGTGCCCGGCAATCTACTAGTATTGTGATTGGTCCTTTGGGGGGGTAAAGTTGGCACTGAATCTGTCGACCAATATATTGGCAATATCTGTTGGCTTGGTATAGAAGGTACCATTGTGCAGTAGCTCAGAGCAAAAAAAAGGTGCCAGTTCACTCTGTAGTTCATGTAGAGCACAGCCAGGGATATTATCAGGTCCCATAGAAGCTGTATTCTTGGCCTTGGACAGTGCTGTTTTAACCAGTGCAGCAGTAATACTGGGTGCCCGGCAATCTACTAGTTTTGTGATTGGTCCTTTGGTAAACTTGGCACTTAATCTGTCGGCCAGTATATTGGCAATATCTGTTGGCTTGGTATAGGAGTTACCATTGTGCAGTAGCTCAGAGCAAATCTGGATATTGCCGTGGAGATTGTTTACATAACTATAGAAAGCCTTGTTGCTGTCTTTACTATCTGCTGCAGTTCTGTTTTCATAACTAGCTACTATCTGCTGCAATTCTGTTTTCATAACTAGTGCTTTAGAGGATTTGATGAGGGCTCTCAACTTTTTATTGAGGCTGATAAGGGAGTTTTTCCAATCTTGTGACTTTACCGTATTCCGTATCAGTTTCCTCCTTCTGTTGTAGAGTTTGTTTATGGCAGGTGACCACCAGATTGGCTTCCTTTTTTTTTGGAGGAAAGCATCTTGGTTCTATTGGGTATGGCAAGATCCATGCATTTGTGTATGTGTTTGTACAGTGCACTGGTGTATGATTTGGTGGTCATGCAACTATTCTCCATTTGCATGGGTGCCATGAAGTTAGCCACCTCTGTTTTTAGGAGCCCAAAGTTAGCTTTGAAGAAGTTTTTCATGGTGGTTACCTTTGCAGGTGGTTGGGAGGGATGTGGATTTCCAAGGTGATTAGTTTGTGGTCGGATCTAACCAAGGAGGAGTTGACTATTGGTGTAGAGCAATGGTCATCCATGTTAGTAATGACCAGGTCAAGGATGTTGCTACTTCTAGTGGGGGTAAGAATGACTTGGTCCAGTGCATTGGAATTAATGAATTCCAGGAAACTTTGGGCAAGTGTATTGGTACATGAGTAGTTTTCCCAGTTAATGGAGGGGTAGTTGCGGTCGCCTAATATGAGAGTGTTAGGTTGGACCCTAATATTTTCCAGGGTGCATAGGAACGTGGAGTGTTAGTCTTGGGACATGGTTGGGGACCTATAGTAGGTTACAACCTGAATTGCTGTCTTACCCACTGTTAGCTGCACCTGAAGTATCTCAGATGTGTTATGTTGGGCTACCCATCTAGAGGTGTGTGCATATGTTATGAATATGGAAACACCACTGCCTTTGGAGCTTCGGTCCAAGTTCTGTGGCTGAAAGGTGTGGAATGACACATAGCCTGGTAGTGGAATAGTGCTTTTTGCTGCCTTGAACCAGATCTCTGTTACAGCACAAATGTCAATGTTCTCCATTTTAAGAAGTGCTTCGGGCAAGTGCATTTTGAAATTTAGACTTCTAGCATTAAGCAGAATGACCCTCATATTGCATTTGATTATAGCTGGTATGGTGGTAATTTGGTCTTTGGAACAGTGCCTAAAACATGCACTATAGGTGCGGCAAGAACCTTGGCCAGTATCCAGAAGCCCAGGGGTGACAGATGCAGGCCATCTCTGGCAAAGCATCGAGGTCTGTCAATCATGTCATCCCAGGCAGACAAATGCTAGATCCCCTTAGAATGACACCAGAAACTTAGTCAATTGTTGAACTCAATCATTTTCTGCTTGTATTGTGATAGTATGGTGATGGTTAAGATGCTGCCTAGGGTCATACCCGCCTCAGCTACATAATCCGAGAGCTCCTCCATGTCTCATTTCATGTAATCCAGGAAGGTACGTCTCAGGACATTCACACCCACTTGTACAATGACAGAGTCATATTTGTACCTGCTGTTGCATTATGTGGCAGATCCTGGCAAATGGCAGGCAGCTGACTGTTACTTTCTCCTTATTCATCCTAGTGAGTGAGACATCAGTGTGCCTCACTATCGAGTCACCTATGGCTAGTGTGTTGGGTATCTTGTTCTGCCTCAGGGGCTTTGGTTGAGTGATACACTGTTTAGGAGAGTTATGTGTCTCGTGATTAGTGTTATGTTGTGGTGGTCGAGTGCATTTCTGCCTTGGAAGTCTCTGCTGTTTGGGTGGAATTTTATTGAGAGCCTCCACGAAGGTGGGTGTGTGGTTTGTGTTTTTATATGAAGGCAGTGCTGGTGTGTGTTCTGGAGGGCTATATGTTCTATGTGGTGTGGTGCAAGTGTTGACCTTCTCCTCTTGACCAGCTATTCCGGTCTTGGCTGGAGAGTGCATGGCTTCCAGTTTGGATATATAAGTGCATCTCTTTCAAGTCTGATTGTTGGGAGATAAGAGGAGAGGGTAGTCAGTGTATATGAGGCAGTTGCTACATTGCCTCAGGATGCCCAGGTTCACCAGGTTAATAGGAGAAAGCACAGGGAACTGACCTTTAGACCTTTAGACCTTTGGAGGGGTGGGCATTAATAAATACTGGAGCTGTTTCCTTGTAGAACGTTTAGTGTTGGTAGCAAGTTTGTGTGCTACAATAATTTCTACAAGAAGTTTGGTAAAGTGCTAAACTAATAATATAGTAAAAGTGTAGGAGAGGAGAGAACTACCAGATCTAAGGGAAAAATTGAAGAACAGACTTTGGCACCACTCAGAAGCTTACAAGCAGTCCTGGATACAGCAAATCTGGCTCTAGACTAGACTAGTTACAGGAAAGGCAGGAAACAAGTGCAAATGCGAGCTTTTAAACCAGAAAGTTGAAAGAGATGGAAAAACTGCCCAAAGGGCCAATAAGCTACAATTTCTGGGCCAAAACCACTCCTCTTTTGGTAGATAGACTGCCTAGTGCTTACCACTCCCACTGACAAGCTAGAATGCTTCTCTCCAACACAGAAAGGTTTGAGGGGCTCAGAAGCTTACACCCCTGGATACAGCAAATCTGTACCTGGACTAGACTAGCTACATAACCTTCTTTCAAATCAAAACTTCTTTCTGAAAATAGATTTATCTCTCTCTGCCTCTTTCATACACAAAAAATGTGCCCCTAATGGCTCAGTTCTGGCTCTCTTATTATTCTCTGTCTACATCAATAAACACCCCCCGATCTCCCCATCTGCCACCACTTCTTTATTCTTATGGCATGGTCCTCTGTCAGCCAAATTAATCACTCACACTCCTAGAAGTGAGCTACATGCAGACTTGCTCTTCATCGTCCAGTGGATAAATAATGAAAATCTATTACTTAACTCCACCAAAAGAAAAGACCATGCTTTTTTGAAACCAAGAAAAAGCTCACAGAATAACTTCTCTACATATTTTTGACCATAAAGGCACTCTCTTAGAATATATTGCATACTTTAAATAGCTAGGTATTTGGTTAGATCCTTCACTAAACTTTTCTCTCCATCTAGACAGCACTAGGGAAAAGATTAACACACTTTTACTGCAGAATAACAGCTTCTTCCCATTCCCCTCCAATGCCTCTTGAACAGTAATAGGCAAAGGCATCCTTTTAGCCCAGCTGGAATATGGCCTCTCATTAAGATCTTTGACAACAAAAAGGAGCACTAAATGTAATCAAACGTTAGAAAATAGAATCAGCAGGTTTATTACCCTTTTCCAAAAACAGGAACACAATTGCAAAACTCAGAGAAATGCAAAATGCCTCCCAGTCCAGTAAAGGCATCAACTTTTACAAAGATCTCTAGTATTCAAACAAGAAAACTATTTCACACCTGGCAGCCAAACTAACAAGACCTCTCTCCGCAGAAACCGCAGCAGCTCAGCTCCTTATCTACAAGCTTCCAACACTAAGCTTCATTGCACAGACCACAGTTTTTCATTTTTTGGTCCCAGACTATGGGAATTTCCACCGTCCCCCAATCATCCACTTCCTACTCACATTTCCATCCTCATCTTAAAGCTCACCTTAAACTAGCAGCCAAATGCTAGTGCCATCTCTTCCGGTAACATTACCTGAGCACTCCTCCATTTTTTGGTCTCTTACTTTTCACTTTCCTTCACTGTGCTAACATATAGCCTTGCATAGCCTTTGATGATTTAATATATATTTAATAACTGAATATCTGCAACTCAACTAACAGTTTATATCAATACTTATGTTTGCTTTCCTTTCACTGTGTTTTGCCTCTATGTTCATTTACGTCTTTGTACTTATAATTTTACCAGTCTGCTGTATGTTGCTACTTTGCCCAGGCCCATGACTTTGGTCATTTGCAATCAGTTAACAAATTCAAATCAAATCAAATAAATATGGGCAATAGAGTCAGTAATTTGGTTGTCCATGCATGATGGCAGCCAGCAAAACATTTACTAACCATGTTCTTTTCTTTTATTCAAATCAGAAAACAGAGAGAAAGTTGAGCTCTCTTTCCCATATTTGACTCAAATAAGAGCCCAGTTGACACCCAGAGAATGATAACTCAGATTTGCTATGTCCAGTAGCGGCTGGTGACTTCAAATCAAAGGGGAGGGGGCTGCAGAAGACCAGTGAGTGGGTGGGGCCAATGTGAAGGAGTGTGGTCAGCTAGAAAGGGGTGGAGCTATGCTCAAAACCACAAAAACTGGAACTTTAATTAAATGCGCTGCCCTGGGTGCCAAACCATCATTATGAGAGTCCAATCAAGACAAAATGAAGTGGTGAACAAAAAAATATTTCAATGCATTTGGCTATATGACAGCTTACTTAATATCTAGATGGAAGCAAAATGGTTGTAAGGCATGAAAAAATAAATTACTTTTTAAATACATTACTGGAATGCCAGTCAAAATCAAGTATAAAAAAAACAAGCAGCACTCAACTCAAACCACTTCTCCTTGCACTGCAGTTCTAATTATAATTTATGTTCAGCTTTATTAAAGTACCAAGTAACATGCTGAATGTAGCAATCTCTGTGATGCCCCCACATGTAAAAATGTTTCTTATCCAAAAAAGACCTGTTGCCTGACAACAACTATTTACTTGTTTCATGGGGAAAACATGATCAATGTAAAAAATGAACAGCAAACAAGAAACAAGCCCAGGATACATTTTTTAAAGGATTACTGCACAGGTTATGGACCATACATGATAGATTGGCACTCTGTTTAGTATATGGGTAAAGCCTGCAAAGATGACTGCAAGTCTCCAACAAATGTAATGAGCTTCTGAAAATACTGTAATCCTGTCCTTTTTTACAAATACTGTCATATGCATTTCAATACCTAAGGCTTATATGTTCTCTAATTACATAAATATTCTCTGCATGACAACAACAAAAAGGCTTTCAGTGTTCGTAATTCTTTAACAGTATGCTTATTAAAGCTTACTTGTATCTTACAATCTCAGACAAGCTTATCTGATGGTTATTAAAGCATTGCTACTTAAACACAGAGCAACAGGCAGTGCAGCAACATGAATTTTCTGAATAATAAGAAGCATAAATTAACAGTATAAAATATGACAGAAAACCAGAACATTCTGCAAAATCAAGGACAGATGAAAAGTCACTGTAGTGCTTGTGTCTACCTTGGATGGGTGGATACTCTGCACACTTATACTGCATAACTGCTCCTTGAATTGATTGGAGACATCCAGAATCACTACATGGAGGAGTGGGTTACAGTAAGTATGTCACAATTTCAAATGTCTCTGGCTGACGGTGATAGCCCTGACACATTTGTCATACCTCTCAACCTCAGACCAAGAAATTTGGACAAAGCCATAAATAGAAGTGGGACAAAGGCCCAAAAATAAGGACAATTTTTAAATATTGCTCTTATAAACTAGTATGAATTTTCTGAAGGGCATGAAATCTGAAAATCAAATGTCTGTCATTATTTTCTAACTTCAATATTTAATGATTTGGCAGTAATTTGCCAGAAAATCACAATTTTATGAAAAACGGACCAAAAATGTGATGCAAAAATGTTAAATATAAAATAGCCACACAATACAGCTGGGAACCTGTCAAAGAAGGGACACTTTTTAATATTAGTACTGATAAGTTCAGCAGCTGACAAAATAAGAGAATCTACATGCCTTTCTGAAATAAAAGTAATCTATGACTCTGAAATTCTTCTCTTTCGGTTGTTCCCGTTAGGGGTCACCACAGCAGATCATCTGTTTCCATTTTTTCCTGCCCTCTGCATATTGCTCAGTCACACCAACCACCTGCATGTCCTCTCTCACCACGTCTATAAACCTTATCTTAGGCCTTCCTCTTTTCCCTCTTACCTGGCAGCTCCATCCTTAGCATCCTTTTCCCAATATACCCATCATCCCTCCTCAGCACATGTCCAAACCAACTCAATCTCGCCTATCTGACTTTGTCTCCAAACCGTCACAACCTGAGCTGACCCTCTAATATACTGATTCCTAATCCTGTCCAGCCTTGTCACACTCAGTGCAAATCTTAACATCTTTAACTCTGCCACATCCAGCTCTGATTCCTGCCTTTTTGTCAATGCATGCATCTCCAAACCATATAACATAGCTGGTCTCACTACCCTCTTGTAGACCTTCCCTTTCACTCTTACTGGTACTCACCTGTCACAAATCACTCCTGACACTCTTCTCCACCCACTCCATTCTGCCTGTACTCTCTTCTTCACCTCTCTTCCACACTCACCATTACTCTGAACTATTGATCCAAAGTACTTAAACTCATCCACCTTCACCAACTCTACTCCCTGCATACTCACCATTCCTCTATCCTCCCTCTCATTCACACACACATATTCTGTCTTAGTCTTGCTGACCTTCATTCCTCTCCACTCTAGAACATATTTCCACCTCTCCATGGTCTCCTCAACCTGATCCCTACTCTCACTACAGATCACAATATAATCTGCAAACATCATAGTCCATGGGGACTCCTGTCTGATCTCGTCTGTCAACCTGTCCATCACCATTGCAAATAAGAAAGGGCTGAGAGCTGATCCTTGATGTAATCCCACCTCCACCTTAAATGGATCTGTCACTCCCACTGCAGACTTCACCACTGTCACACTACCCTCGTACATATTCTGTACCATTCTTACATACTTCTCTGCCACTCCTGACTTCCTCATACAACACCACAACTCCTCTCTAGGCACCCAATCATATAGTTTCATAGTTTCATAGTTTGGTACTAGGCTATCTGCCCTGGGGCATTTATAAGCCTAGCCATAGTGATGTGGCTTTTGCCACCCCATGTAATGGTACAAAAGTGAACAGAATAGATTTAGAATACTATGCCTCTGTCTAGTAGTAACACAGTGAAGACCCCCTTACATAATAGAATTTGTTTACTGTGCATCTGTCTGGTAGTGACACAGAGATGACCCCTGGGGTAAACCTACGATCTCCCATCCACTCGTCAAGATTTCTCTTGAAGAGAGTCAGTGAGGGGCTCTGCCTAACATAAACTGGGATTCTGTTCCAGAGTATGGGAAGCCTCTGAGTTATGAATCTGTCCCTCCAGCATGTCCGATTCATATTTGTGCTGAGGTTCAAATCTTTAGCTTTCGTGGTTCTGATGGATTTGGATTTTTTGAGGTGGAGCATGTCCATCAATTCCTGGTTGGACATGGCCTTGTACGTCAGGCACAGATCACCTCTGAGTAGGCGGTATGCTACTGAATAGAGCTGGAGTTTCTTTAGTCTGGCAGCATATGACATATGTTTGAGACCCTTGATCCTCTTGGTGAGGTACTTTTGGGGTCTCTCTAGCTGTTGCAAGTGCCGGGTGAGGTACATACCAAATGGGGCATTGTACTCAATCATGGGCCTGATAAGGGAGGAGTACAGGGGCACAATGACCTCCTTTGATCTGGATGTGAATCCCTTCATGATAAGGTGGGCAAGGTAGAAAGTCTTTCTAACCACTTTGGCAACGTGGGTGTCAAATGAGAGGTCACTATCGACTTGAGTCCCCAGGTCTCTGATTACTTTTTCTGTACTCAGTGGGTTACCGCCTATGTGATAATTTGTGGGCACTTTGTTTTTCCCAAACGGGATGACTATACATTTTTTGGCATTCAGTTGAAGGCCATGACTCCGACACCAGTTGTCCGTTTCAGTGAGGCCTTTCTGTAGGATGTATGTGTCAGCTGGTGTATTGACTATGGCGCCTAGTTTGCAGTCATCTGCGAACTTCGTCAGCCACAACCCTCCCATGTTTGCTTTCACATCTGAAAAATAAATGCCGAACAAGAGGGGTCCCAGGACAGAGCCCTGTGGGACACCACTTGTCACTGGCTTTGAGTCTGACATGGCTCCAGCGATTTTGACTTTATGGGTTCTATCCTTTAGCCAGTTTTCCACCCATCTTGTGACATATGGATTTACATTTAAGCTCTTGAGCTTGTCTATGATGCCAGAGTAAGGTATTGTGTCGAAAGCTTTAGCCAAGTCCAGGTAGGCTGTATGGACTGCTTTGCCCTCATCAATGGCTCTAGTGACTGTTTCAAAAAAGTCAACCAGGTTTAAAAGGCAGGATCTGCCTTTTAAAAAGCCAAACTGGGTGGGATCAAGTGTCTGTAAGTCCCCAATGTCTCTGTTTATTAGTTCCATAATGATTCTTTCCATAGCTTTGCAGACCAGGCTGGTTAAGCTTATGGGGCGGTAGTTACCAGGGTCAGTAGAGGTGCCTCATTTGTGGAGTGGGACTACTGTTGCTGTACGCCAGTTTTCAGGTACATATCCTGTAGTAAGGCTAAGGTTAAATAGCATTTTTATGTGTGGGTTTAGCTCCTCTTGGAGTTCACGTAGCACACAACCCGGGATACCGTCGGGTCCCATTGATGCTGTGTTTTTAGCTTTGCTAAGGGCAGTTCTCACCTGGACATCTGAGATGACAGGGAGGTTACAGTCAACTGAGATAAGTATTTCTTCTTTTGGGGGTGAGGGAGGGGAGAAATTTGCACTGAACCTGTCTGCCAGAATGTTGGCAATATCTGTGGGTTCAGTGTATTTTTTGTCATTGTGAACTAACTATGAACATATCTGAGGGTTTCCGCCTAGGTTTCTAACATAGCTGAAGAAGGCCTTGTGGTTATCTTTAGTGTCCATAGCGATTTTTCTCTCAAAGTTGGCCTTGGATGTTTTTATGAGAGAATGTAGCTTCCTACTAGTGCTGATCAGAGATGCCTTCTCTTTATGGGATTTTGCTCTGTCGTTCAGTAGCTTCCATCTTTTGTTATACAATTTGTTTATGGCTGGGGTCCACCAGACAGGATGCCTGCCCTTGGTGGAGAGGGTCTTGGTTTTATTTGGGATTGCATGATCCATGCATTCTTGGAGATGTCCTTAGAAAGCATTTGTGAAGGATTCTGCATTGTGGGATGTGGTTTCCACTGTCCCAGTGGGCTTAAAGGATACCATCTCAGTTTTAAGAAGTGTAAAGTCGGCTTTTGAGAAGTTTTTCACTGTAGTCTTTTGTGATGGGAGTGGAGGTGGGATATGTATATCCAGGGTGATTAGTTTGTGGTCAGACCTCACTAGTGAAGGGTATACTTCCGGTGTGGAGCACTTTGTCCCCATGTTTGTGATGATCAGGTCTAGTATATTATCTCCCCTTTCTCCAAGTCCACAAAGACACAATGCAACTCCTTTTGGCCTTCCCTATATTTCTCCATCGACAGTCTCAGAGCAAACATCGCATCTGTAGTGCTCTTTCCCAGCATGAAACCATACTGCTGATCGTTAATCATCACCTCCCCTCTTAAATTAGCTTCTACTACTCTTTCCCATAACTTCAAGCTGTGACTGATTAGTTTTATCCCTCTGTAGTTACTACAACTCTGCACATCACCCTTATTCTTAAAAATAGGTGCCAAAACACTTTTTTTCTCCACTCCTCAGGCATCCTCTGACTTTCCAAGATTTCATTGTACAAAATGATTAAGAACTCCACTGCTATTTCTCCTATGCACCTCCATGCTTCCACTGGTATGTCATCTGGACCAACAGCCTTTCCATTCTTCATCCTCTTCATAGCTGTCATTACTTTCTCCTTGCTAATCTGTTTCACTTCCTGATTCACTATCACCACATTATCCAGCCTTCTCTCTCTCTTATTCTCTTCATTCATCAGCCCCTCAAAGTACTCTTTCCATCTGCTCAACACACTCTCCTCACTTGTGATTATGTTTCCCTCACTATCTATGACTATATATATATATATATATATATATATATATATATAAAACTATATATATATATATATATATATATATATATATATATATATATATATATATATATATAAAACTATATATATATATATATATATATATATATATATATATATATATATATAAACTATATATATATATATATATATATATATATATAAAATCTAGGACTCTGATCATTACAATTATTTATTAACTGTCAGCCCTCCACATTTTCTTCCAAAATTGCCATTTTGCAGAGGGATTATTAGGGGGAGAGCAACATTTTGAGCCAAAATTGGGGACAGTTGAGAGGTTTGGATATACCTAATTCTATGAAGCGATTTATTTTCGTGTACCTCTCAACTTCTTAATGTAGGAAAACTGGACTAGGCCAAATATATTGGGGGAACAAACAAACAGTACTAAAAATTGCTCTTGTATAAACTTAATTCAGTTGATGTTCTCTGGTTCAGTTCTCAGCTGGGGTGCCTCTGCATGTCCTTTCTGTGGTGGGTTTAGACATGCTGTAGGTTTATTGGACACTCCAAATTGGCCCTAGATGTGAGTGTGTGCATGTGTGTGCCTTCTGGTGAAGGTTGGGCACGAGGCTGGCACCTTGGCACCATAAAACTCCACTACCAATCATGACAGGTGATCTGCTGTGGCAACCCCAAAAAAGCCAAAAGAAGAAGATGATAAACTTAAGACAGCTGATAGAATAACAGCTCTTGCTTTAGCATGCATTTTTCTGAAGGGTATGAAGTCTGAAACTCAATGTCTGTCATTATTTAGTGACTTCATTTCTAAATCATTTGCCAGAAAACCACACATTTTATGAGGACCAAGCCAAAAGTAAGAAGCAAAAATCTATTCATTCTGCAAAAATCTGAGCAGTTGTGGGGTATAGTTCAGCTGGGGAGAATTGTATGGCAGAAATCCTACATGACAGACTTAGCTCACTAGGTGTGGACAATAAGTACCCCTCCCAAAAAAAAAAAAAAATGAAGATCTGACAGAATCAATCTGGCTTCATCACTTTCAGTAGCATTCAGACTCAATCAGTGAAAATATTCAGTAACAAAATGTTTGTGCTTGTAGACAGTTGATTTAGCTGGTTCCTAATTGAACATATCCAACCAAGAACTGGGTAGGGGCATACCTGAGCTAATCAGATAATGAATAAAAATTCGAGGAGAAATGAAGAGGTGCATGAACAGACAACAATGAAAGACTGGCATTTTTAATGCCAAATCATACATCTGAACTTCTTTGCTCAAGAATTCTTGATGAAGCCCTATAATCAGTGACAGTTTTAAATATCGCACTAATTAAATTTAAAAGCTAATAGAACAGCAGGTGTTGCATCAGTACGCATTTTATAAACAATAAGAAGCATGAAACTCTAATGCACAACATTATTGCCTGACTGTAACCAACAGTAATTTAGCTGAAAATGAAGTTTCATGGGGACGGGGCAACAGTATGAGAAAAAAAAATTAAGAACCTTAAGCAAAACCAGGGACATTGGAGAGGTGTGTGCTAAAGCAATATTTTCTATCTTTAACAGGTATCTACAAAATGTATGCGGCAATTCAAACATTTTCCCTGCATCTCAGCAGACACCATTACAGCCTGACTAGCCTGACTGGTGAAACCACAGAATTCATCTGTAAGGGGGCAGAGGAATATATTTACACACACACACACACACACACACACACACACACACACACACACACACACACACACACACACACACACACACACAAAATGACTTTTTTTGTATCCTCCACCGTCACTAACCTTACCCACTATAATTTATTCAGTTCTTTCCTTTCCTCCTTCCTTTTCAGTTAAAGCGCTTATCTCTTTCCTTTTTCTATACAACACCTCTACAGCCAGATCAAACAAGGTGCACTGCTCTGCTGCCTGTCAGTCACTAGTTCACTCGATAGAATAAACTCCTCCAAACTAAAGAAGTACCTCTGCTGACTGTTTCTCATTCTCTTTTTCCCAGCACGCAAAGTGCAGGAAGAGAGCAAGAGCCGAGAACCAATCAGTAGCCATCCAGCCATCCATGTCATGTACATGATAGCAGACGTGGCAGTCCAATCCCCTGCCACTTTACTGCAGTTACAAACCGCATAGACTTCTGGGCATCTGTACACTGATGCCTTCTCTTCTTTATCCGGACTGGTTTAACAACCATCCAGATTTACAGATGCTAGTTTTTTTTTTTAAACCCGGAACTCGCTGAGCACACATGCACAGTTTGAGTTCTGGGACTTTAACAGCGAGTGAGTTGGAGTGACAGCTGCAGCCAGTATACAATAGTATACTAATTATTTTATTTTTTTTCTTTTTTTTTTTCTTTCTTTTTTACAGCTGGGGGGGGGGTTGCAGTCCTGTAGTCCGACAGCATGAGCCACCCATGGATATGTCCAAAGTTAGGCCAGTTTGTAATGGTAAGAGAGACAGAGATATGGTATGGAGTCAATTGGCTCCAATGATACATCACATTTATTTATTTATTTATTTATTTATTTATTTGTTTATTTATTGCATTTGTTTACTGGGAAAATCCACTGGGCATAAAAGAGCCCATTATTTGGTCAAAAAGTAATCCCTAAGTTGGTCTGGAGAAAAGTGTTTAGACACAGAACAATATAGAGGACAATGAGGTACATGAATAGATCAACTTATAAATTCACTGCCACATTAGACACAACAATAGTACAATGTGAAGGATGGTGACCCATTATGGTATAGGCCGGATGGGGTACTCCTCGTTGATTCAGGACTGGATCTGTTTAATGTAAATATTTGGATGTCTCTACAGGATTACTATTCAGGATAAAAAATATATAGGCTATACATATAAAAGTATAAATGTAGGTGTGATATCTGAGGTATGTAACAGGTGTCTGCAGATAGGTTGTGAAAATAAAGTAATTGTCCTGTATTAGAGCAAGAAGAGGTGGGAGATAATGAAGGAGATAATACACCTTCATTCATGTACAAGTGTTAAAGATGGCCTGTTGGCAAAGGTCCAGCTTGAGGTTAGGATGGTCCTATGGATAGGGGTCTAATGGTTCAAAGTAAGGAGCTAAATGAAGTTCACTGGTATAAAAGTATGATGAAGTGGTGAAATTATAGTGAATTAAGTAAGGTGGGAAATACTCTACTTAACAAGTGGTCTGCAAAGCTTTTTTAGATCCTTCCACTGGAAATGTTGTGAATAAAGACAATGGCTGAGATGCGTACATGAGAATTTGACTAGGTTAGCTAAGTCACTTTCACTGAATAGAAAAGTAACTGGAATAACAGTGTACTGAGAATATTGATTATTGGCTAGGTCAAACTGGCAGAGTACGACAGACTGGCTGTGGCACAATAAGTTTAGAAGTCATTAGCCAACAGGCAAAAGCCTCTAGTCACGATGATCAGTGAAATATACAGAAACAGAAAACAAGGATAAGACATGAAGAATGCTGAATAAATCAATAAAGGAAATTATTGAAACTCAAATATGATTTCATTTGGCATTAAATGAGTGATCTGAAACTTGAGTCTGGTTGTACTAGGTAGTATATGAGAAATAAATGCAGTTGAATAATATCTGTAATTTGCCACTAAGTTGCTAATAAACTGATTATTATGGTGTTAACTCTTGCTGTGCTTATTTTGGGAGGAGAAGACAATAGGCCAAGGGAAGTATGGGAATAGACAACATTGCCTTAGTTGCATCCCTTGATAGTGCTAGCCTGCTTGACCAGCACTGAGTAACAGTTGTAAGGTGAGTACGACAGGACTGGCCTAAGAGCAATCAAGGTACAGTTAAAGTGTCAGTTAGGATCTTGAGGATGGAACAGCTATAAAGGAAAGAATGAATGTTAGGTGTATAAGCCTGTATTTCCAAACCCAAGCAGACCTCAGTTTATTGTACTTCTAGTAAACCAAGCAGACACTTCCTCCCCTAAGATGGAAGAAAAGGTAAGGCAAAAGACAAACAACAGAGTGTCTCAAGATTAGTTAACTGAAGGTGATTGTTGTAAAATTATAGTTAAGTGTTGAAGGTATGATGATTTAAGTAGGGTGGGGGATGCCATACAACCAGTGATCTGGAAAGCAGTTTGGTGTATTTGTGCAGGAATTTTTTTGGGAAAAGGCAAAACTTAGGAAAATACATGGGGAATCTGACAGGGTTAAGCAAGTTACTCCTACTGAATAAACAAATTGACACATGCATCTGTCAGCATTGGTGGCATGAAAGTGATTGGCAACTCTAAATTATTGAGAATACAGATAATTGGCTAGGACAACTTAAGTATGACAGGTTACCTGTAGCATAACAAGGCTCATTTTAGAAGCCATTACCCAAAAGGCAAAAGCCTCTCGATAAAGTAAAATGTAGAGTATAAGGGGGCAAAAAACAAGGACAATGAATTTATTGAAAGTTGAACCTGCTTGTACCTGGCAATATATGAAAAATATGCAAGTTACAGATTGGACTTGACAATATATGAGCAATAATTATATTTGAATTACATCTGCAACTACCCACAAACTTGTTTATTGGTCATATGGCACTAAGTTATGTGTGGTCATTTTGGAAGGACAGAACAACAGGAAACATTAAAATTCTGATCACCTATTACAGACGTACATGAAACAAGTCAACTACATTGACATTTCCTGGGCTGTGCCTGCAGTTAGTCTATTCTGATCAGTGTACTACCCTGGCAACCAAACTAAATAAATAAATAAATACACATACATGCATGCATGCATGCATACATACATGCATACATGCATACATACATACATACATACATAACTGCAGTGGTGCTGCACTAAGAAACATCATCCTATACTTGTACATTTTTAACGAAAGTATGTAAATGAAAAAAAGTATCAGATAATCAGAAATAATTGTAAAAATATGCAAATCTGTTTCATGAGCTGCAGTTTACAAATCTATAGCTTGAAAGTAAGAGAGCATTTCATAGTTTTATTTACTTTTCTGATTATTAGAATCAAATTTAACCAAGAAAACTAGATAATTAACATGCAGATTTACTGTATGTCATACTATGATTGATTATTTACATATATTTTTTCGTTCTACTCTCTGTGGTGTCAAGTTCATGAGAAAGAGCACTTTGATTTATTCCTAAATGTGTGCATTTACAACAACATGTCAGAGCACCATAGAAAGCCCATACCTGCTTGCCCAATGTAAGAAAATAAAGTAGATGTATATATAGTACAATATAGCACCAACAATCACTTGTAATTAAATGTATTTATTCAGCCATTCAGTTCACTTGTAAATCTAAGCATTTAGTCTAGTATTCTTTATTGCGCTGCTTTTTTTTGTTAAAAGCTTACAAATGACAAATAAGGAAAGGGTGTGAAAAAACTTGGACCACAGGAGGGGGTCAAGCATTCATCATTTAATAATCACAACATGAAAGCAATGCAGTTATACAACAGTGATATAATATCATCTAAGTATTCAAATACTTTATAATAATAAAGATAAAGTTTAGGATAAAACAATACTATTCAAAATATGCTTAGAGAAAAGATATCAGGATGTCAGATGAACTGATTTATGTGTATTTGGTGGGAATGGACAGCTGACAATTATATTTTGACTTGACGTGACAAATACAATAACTAAACCATAACCACAGTACAAGACTATACTTACACTTGCATATTTAAATGTTATTTGTATGTTGGTACAAGTTTAAAGCCTCACTGCTAGATATTGACATTCAGGAATACCAAATTGAGTTATGTAAGGTTTTATGGAATCTTACTAATTTCGAAAAAAAGAAGATGGTCTCTTTATAATCTAATCTCTACAATGCTCAATCAGGAATGCTGCCTGATATTATTATTGGATAAAACACAAGACACCCCTTGATTTCCTCCATTGCCCATGCCCCAAGCCATTCGGAGATTTTTCAGCCCTGCAAAATAAAAATAAAGATATACCCAAGATTGATATAAAACAACGATAACACTACCCCCACTCAACAAGAACAAGAAAGTACAGTCCTTTTCTTTTTTGCCAATTTGCCCCAATGATGGATACCCATACCATTTTTTGATTTTTGGCAGCTAAAATGCTCATACAAGTGCCCTCAGAGTCAAACTAGAAAAAAAGAAATTGAGAAATCTAAAGCTTGGCCTCCATGGCCTCTCCCCTCAAGGACATACCCCCCAAAGGAAAGGACATAAAGAATATACACTTCTTTTAAAATAGTAAAATTCTATATAACCTTAAATTGGAATATAAAACTTAGGATCTGGGAGGGACTTTCTTGGGAGGGAACTGGACAAAATTTTGGACTCAAAATATTTCCTGGATTTCATATTTGGCATGAGTATTTCACAGAGGAGATGGGGGAGACACATGGAGAAGGGTGCTATTTATTTATTACTGCATTTATATACTATATTTATTATACTTAGATAGATTCTGTATATATAGAGTTTATTTGTATATAGTTAGTTTTTTTGTAGTTTTATTTTGTTTAATATTTTTTTTGTAAGTTTTTATTGTTATAACTAAAAAGAAAATTTAAAGAAATTTAAAAAAAAAAAAATCATGAGCAATATCTAATCTGTTTAGTGACATTTAATGTTTAAATTCATGATCACACTGGAAATATGCAGACTAAAGCGGACCATGCATGCTGGAGAATATGGAAGACACAAATACAGACTAATTTGAGAATAAAATGAAAGTGAAACTTAGAGGTGTTGTGGCAACCAGTGAAATAACGAGTATACATTTTTATAAACAAACATCATTCCTAGTGGCTTATGTAGCCTACGTTTTTTCCTAAAATGTATACCCATGTAAGAAAATGCTTTTAGTGTCCCTATAATATGGCACAAAGACTTTAAGATTACTTAACCATACACACAACCTTCAGAGTAATCAAAGTGCCATAGAGCTTTGAGTTAATCTGGAGTCCTGTTATCAGACATTAGTTTGTTTATTGTAAAAAGAAAAAAAATGTTGACAGAATAGAACAAATGCATACGATGCAAAGAAATGATTGAGTTTTCTTCCTAATAGTGGTTAGAATGCGAGGCTAAGATAGATATTTTCAGTCCATTACTAAGTGTGTTACATACATAGTGACTCACTACCATTATATTTTGTACTTAAAAAGTTAAATTATCCATTGTATTATACTGTTTGTTTAATGGTTTGAGCAATCCACTCCAAGAACTTTTTTGAAAGGCTTGTATAGACTCCAGGTTTCTTTGGTGCACCACATTTACCTTTAGCTCCAAAAGATGTAATACCTTTCAGTTCACCATCACATATCAGTGGTCCACCTGAGTCCCCCTAAGGAAAAAAAATAAGTATTTAAACACTCCAGAAAAAAAAATGAAACACAGCAGTCATATAATGCAGTCTATGGTTATGGAAAATGCTAAATATGTTTGTGTTATATTATGTTTGTACGTCATTTATGGGTATGGAAAATGTTAAAAATGTTGTGCTATATCATTTTCATAACCACATGCACTGTGTTATGAATATACATTGTTCATTTTGTATACTGCAGCAATATTATCATTTGTACTTTTCTTAGTTGAGAGTGGCAGAAGGATCTGAGACAATTACCTTATCAATGATGCTAACATCTTTGTAGAGCAATCACAGCCATTCTTTAGAATCAGCATCCTCTACCTCACCTTCTTAAAAACTGCTGGAATGGCGAATGTCTAATGCTAATCATGTACTAGGGAGCTTTCTGTTGTTAATAATTGGGAATTCAGTGGATACGTCACTGCTTAGTCTGAGACTAAATTATGGTCTTTTGCCTTTTTTTCTCATTGACTGCAGTATGTCCATTTAAATATATTTTCCTTTCTATTATTTTTTTTCTTAGCTCTTTCACAGTCTTCTTCTGAAATGATTTTGTATGACCTAAATCAGTAGTTTAAAAGAATGATCATACTTTAATTGGATTAATGAAAACTAATCAAAAAAATGCCCATTATAAACAGATGAAGTATTAAAGAACAGCACTTGCTCTGCCTGCAGTGTTACTAACTTGCAGCTTCTGTATGAAACTGAGATACAGTGAAGAACATTGACTTCATCAGTATTTTGTGTAGCTGTATGAACATTACAGGGGGACTGTAACTTAACATTAACTTTGGTAACATTTTAACATTTCCAGAGATTGCTTGAAAGGGGAGCTGGATTCCCCTTTAACCCCTTGCTCACTATCTGAAATAATAGTTACAGGGCTATTACTGGGAAGCCATACTACCTGTGAAATATTAACAGCAGAATGGAGTATGTAGCTATCTAGCTTTATAGCAGTCTATCTTAATTATCTATCTGTTTATTAATCTATCTAGCTAGCTAGCTGTCTATCTATCTATCTATCTATCTATCTATCTATCTATCTATCTATCTATCTATCTATCTATCTACCTATCTAAAAACATGTTCTAATTAAAAATAACATTGGATTGTACATTATAATTACAAACCCAAGGACAATTCTGTCTGCTTGAATAACCATGTTCTGGACCTGCCCTTATGAAAGTTCCAGTGATTTCCATGATGGACTGGAATTGTACTCCTATTCTGAAAAAAAATAATAGCAGTAACTACGCATTTCTGCCTCATGACCATATATAAAATCAGATGACCTTATTATAGCATCTTTGCCTTGTAACCACATTTAAATTTATATTATATTATATTTTATTATGATAACCACCATTTCATTGACTTCTATAGAAAATAAAATCTTCCACTTTTTTAGGATAACTCGCATAGCATGTTTCTTAAGCATTTTGTTTTTCTTATTTTTTTAAGTAATCAAAATGAGAAATACCCTCACATGGTTATTTTCTGCTGGATTTACCTGATAATTTATACAAAATCGTATTTGTCATGTCATAAAAGTATAGACTCGTTAACAATTTTCATGAGATTGTAAGGACAAAGTGATGAATTATGTCAAAGAAAAGAAGTTCATAATACCAAAACTGATCATAACACCATTTTGATAGTTAAGAATGGAGTGTGCATCTTATCTTTGCATATTAATGTGTAAATGCAGTTTCTGAATGACTTTACATACAGTTACCTTCCACTATCAAGCAATTAAATAATAAATAATTTAATATGCAAATGTATACATCATTTTCTATTGCTGAAGTCTTAAATGGCATTGCTGTTAAGACTTCCCCTATGGCTGACTAAGTTTCAGTGGGTCAAAGCTTCAATCAAATGACAAAATCCTGGTAAACAAATGTATAAATAAAATACTTCAAACCAGTGAAAAAGTTATACAAGTCTTTTTTTATGGAGAAAATACCTACCTTTCCTACATAACAGGATTTTACTATCACATGTTTTTGTTTTTTGTTCTTGAGGAAGTAAGACAAGATATTAGACGGGGGCCATGAGAAGAAAAAAACTGAATATCATGATATTTACTGGCAACTAGTTATGCAAGCCAATATTTCCCCTGGGTTAAATGAAAATATCTCCCTGGCCCCTGTTCTTACATTAAGGGCAGCTAGGCTATAAAGATTATTTTGTTTTATTTTATTTTAACACAATATTTTTTGTGTCAAGTTCATACTACAAGTCTTCATAGGTTCAAAGGTTGGTACTAGGCTATCGACCCTAGGGCCTATACAAGCCTAGCCATAACAATTCCCTGGCTGTTTCTTCCCACACTATTTACTTCCCTGGACCCCTGTCTAGCAGGGCAACTGACGTGATCTCTGGGGTGAATTTCCTATCTCCCATCCAGTCATCAAGGTTCATTTTGAAGAGGGCCAAAGACATGCTCTGCTTGACATGTATGGGCAGTCTATTCCAGAGTCTAGGGAGTCTCTGGGTCAGGAACCTATCCCTCCAGCATGTTTTGTTTATTGTGATGACAAGGTTTAGATCCCTGGAGCATGTGGATCTGAGAGATTGGGATTTCTTTAAGCGTAGCATGTCCAACAGCTCTGGGTATGACATGGCCTTGTATGTTAAGCAGAGATCGCCTCGGAGTAGACGATATGCGACAGAGTATAGCTGGAGTTTTTTAAGGCGGTCAGCATAGGGCATCTGCTTTAGGCCTGTGATTCTTTTAGTGAGGTATTTCTGTGGCCTTTCCAGTTGTTGCAGATGTCTTGAGAGGTACATACCAGATGGGGCATTGTATTCTATAATAGGTCTAATGATGGATGAGTACAGTGGGACAATAACCTCCTTTTTTCTGGATGAAAAGCCCTTAGTGATGAGGTGTGCCACATAGAAGGATTTCCTGACTGTTGTGGCGATGTGGTTATTGAAGGTGAGTCCACTGTCCACCTGTGTCCCTAAGTCTCTTATCACACTTTCAGTGTTTAGTGTACTGCCACCTATGTGGTAATTCACGGGTACATGTTTTTTCCCCAAAGAGGATAACTATACATTTCTTGGCACTGAGCTTGAGCCCATGGCTCTGGCACCAAGTATCTGTTTCTGTAAGGCCCTTTTGTAGAGTATCGACATAATTTGGGGATTCAATAATGGCTCCCAGTTTGCTGTCATCTGCAAACTTAGTTAGCCAGAGTCCCTTAGTGTTGGCCTGTACTTCAGAGAAGTAGATGCCAAACAAGAGAGGTCCCAGGACTGAAGCCTGAGGTACTCCACTTGTCACTTGTCTGGAGCTGTATTTGGAGTCAACTACTTTTACAGTGTGGGTTCTGTCAGTAAGCCAGTTGGCAACCCATCGAGTGACGTAGGGATTAATGCCCAGCTTAGTAGGTTTAGCTATGATTCCAGAGAAGGGGGATGGTGTCAAAGGCCTTGCTGAGGTCCAGATAGACTGTGTGGACTGCCTTACCCTCATCCGCAGCTCTGGAGACTGATCTGAAGAAGTCAATCAGGTTCAGGAGACAATATCAGCCCTTCACGAACCCAAACTGGGTGGGGTCCAGTGTTTTAAGGTTGCCAATGTCTTTGTTTATAAGTTCCATGATAATACGTTCCATGGCCTTGCAGATCAGGCTAGTTAGACTGATGGGGCAGTAGTTCCCAGGATCCAAGATGGATCCCCCCTTGTGGAGTGGGATAACTGTAGCTGTGCACCACTCAGTGGGCATGAAGCCTGAGGTGAGGGTATGATTAAACATGACTCTTAGGTGAGGTGCCAGTTCATTTTATAGTTCATGTAGTACACAGCCCGGGATGTCATCTGATCCCATGGATGCTGTATTCTTAGCTTTGGAGAGTGCATTTTTTACCTGTGTTGCCGTTATTATTGGAATTTGGCAATCTTCTGGTATTGAGATGGGCCATTTAGGGGGTGAGAGGGGGTGAAGTTGGCACTGACTCGATCTGCCAGGATATTGGCAATATCCTTGGGATCAGTATATTTAATGCCATTCTGTTGTAGCTCAGAGCAGGTCTGAGCATTGCCATTTAGATTCTTGACATAGTTATAGAATGCCTTGCAGTTGTCTTTGGAATCTTTGGCAATTTTATTTTCGTAACTAGCTTTGGAGGATTTTATGAGGGATCTCAGCTTCTTACTGAGGCTGGTAAGGGAGTTTTTTGCATCCTGGAATTTTCCTCTTTTCTGCAACAGTTTCTTCCTTTTGTTGTAAAGTTGTTTATGGTAGGGGACCACCAGATTGGCTTACTTTTGTTTTGGAGGAGAGCATCTTGGTTCTATTTGGGATGGCACGATTCATGCATGAGTGGATGTGCTCGTACAGTGCCTTAGTGTAGGTCTCAGCAGTTGAACTTTCAGTTCCCGTTTGCATGGGTGTCATGAAGTTTGTAACATCTGACTTGAGTAGCATGAAGTTGGCTTTGGAGAAGTTTTTTATGGAGGTTTCCTTACTGGGGGGTGGGGGTGGGATGTGGATGTTAAGGATGATTAGCTTATGGTGTGACCTGACCAATGAGGGGGTGACCATAGGTGTGGAGCATTGATTTCCCATGTTGTTAATGACCAGGTCTAGGATATTGGAGTCCCTGGTGGGACTATGGATTAATTGATCCAGGGCATTGGAATTTATGAATTCCAAGAACCATTGGGCAAAGGTGTTGGTACACGAGTAGTTTTCCCAGTTAATGGCAGGGTAGCTAAAATCATCCAGTATTAGGGTGTTTGGTTGTATATTAATATTTTCCAGTATGTTTAGAAAGGTGTAGTGAGAATCTTGGGGTATGGTGGGGGATCTGTAGCAAACTACAATTTGGATTGGAGTCTTACCTAGAGTTAGTTACACCTGGAGAATTTCAGAAGCATTGTGTTGGGCAACTAACCTGGTGGTGCGAATATCCTTGGTGAATATGGACACTCCTCCACCTTTAGTGTTTCGATCCTGGTTTGGTGGCCCAAAAGTGTGGTACGAGTTGTAGCCTGGTATTGCAGGGGTGCTCTCTGGAGCCTTGAACCAGGTCTCAGTTACTGCACAGATATCAATGTTCTCGATTTTTAGGAGTGCCTCGAGAGAGTGCATTTTGAGGTTTAGACTTCTAGCATTGAGTAGCATTACCTTCAGATTTTGCATGCTTGTACCTGTTATGGTGGTGGGTTTGTCCTTTGAACTTTGCCTAAAAAAGGCACTATAGGGGTGGCAAGAGCCTTTGCCAGTAACTTGAATCCCAGGGATGACAGGTGCAGACCATCTCTGGCAAAGATATTGGATCCCCTTTGAATGACACCAGAAGCTTAGTCAATTGTTGAAGTCAATCATTTTGTCCTTATATTGTGGTATCATTCTGGGCAAAGGCAGGATGCTACTCAGGGCTAGGGTCATACCTGCCTGGGCCACATGATCTGAGAACTCTTCATGTCTCTTTTCATGTAGTTCAGGGAGGTACTTCTCAAGTCATTCACTCCAACATGGACAATGGCAGAGTCATATTTGTATTTGTTGTGGAGTGTCTTGAGTCCATGAGTTATGTGGCGGATCCTGGCACCCGACAGGCAGCTCACTGTAATTTCCTCCTTGTACAGCCTGGTGAGTGGGACATCAGTTTGCCTGACTATCGAGTCACCTATGACTAAAGTGTTAGGTACGTTGTCTTGCCTTAGAGGCTGTTGCTGGGTGGCACACTGGTGTTGTGAGCTATGTGACACTGGCTATGATTGGTGTTTGTTTGCATTTCAGCTTCAGAGGTCCTTGTTGCTTGGGCAGGTTAGAGTTAAGGGCCTCCACATATGTGGATTTAGTGTTGCTATGTGTGGGTGTTGGTGTGAGTTTAGAAGGGCTATGTGTTGCTTGAGGTTTAGTGCATGTGTTAACCTTCTCCTATTGACTGTCTAGCACAATCTTGGGTGGAGAGAGTTTTGCTTCCAGTTTGGCTATGTAAGTGCATCTCCCACAGTTTGTAGTGATGGGTGGTAGGAAGAGAGGGTTGTCTGTGTACATGAGGCAATTGCTGCATTGCCCAGTATGCTCAGATTCACCAGGTGGACAGGAGAAATCAACGGAAGCTGACGCTTGGAAATGCCTGGTTTGGTACTTTTTTTTTAAAAGTACAGGAGCTGTTTCCCCTTACCTTAGCAAGGTACTTTACAATTATAGGCTGTTTAGTGCCTATGATTAATTTCTCCTTATTAATAAGGAGAGTTCATAGGTTCATAGGTTCATAGGTTAGTACTAGGCTAACTGCTCTTGCGAGCCATTTTAAGCCTAGCCAGTTATCCCCTGATGTCCTCGAACCCTTGTGTGTGTGTGTTGTGTTTAAACAACAAACACCCCCCCACCCCTCCAACCCCTCCCAACCCTTGCCTAACTGCCAGCTTTTTAAGCCCCAATAGCTGCTTGTGAATTATCCCTTGTGTGTGTTGTGTTGTGTGTACTTGCAAAGACCTTAACCATTAGGCCACCCTCCCAACCCAAGTTGAGTGCTTGTATCAGTTTAAGGCTTCCTAGTGCTTTCCAGCAGGTATTAGAGCAACTGATAGTTACAAGGATGTTTAAAGGTAAGATGAAAAAAAATGGTTTATCCTAAACACTGCAGTGTGCACTAGAGAAGTTAGATGTGAAAGTAGGTAACTTAAGTTTTACCTGTCTAAAAAGTTAAGTTTTAGTAGAGAGTCACTATTTTGAAAACAGCAAGATAGATTGAAAGGGGGTGATCACTTTTGTATTTCGGTACTATGGAATACAGTAGCATGGCCAATAAATTTAAATAGTTAAAGGGGGGTGATTTCACAAAATGATAATTTTGTGCTTATTCACACAAGCTAGTGAAAGCAGAGAGGAAATGAGATATATGGTCAAATTCACATAAAAGGCAGGCAACTAGAAAGACAGTGGTATTTAAGAACACGACAGTGACAGGGTGGAGGGTGGGGAAAATTTCTGCCTGACTCACAAGAGACAGAGCTGTGGGGTCTTTTGAAGTTTTAATATGCAGTTAAAAGCAGAACACAAGCAAAACATAAGGTAAAGAAAACAAATCACAGTATTCAAAATATAAAAAGGCAATAAACTAATACAAAATACAACAAATAAAAAGCAAACCAACCATTCCCTCACAGCAAAGTGTAGCAGCGTCTGGGTGAGCCTTTCCAATAAAGCTCTGAAATGTTTTATTTACCCCTTAAATAGAAGGTTTAGTTCCTAGCTCCACCCCCTCAGTTCACAAATGATTAACCTTAAGTGACCTCTTCTGTCTTATGTATGAGTCCTTAATTGATCAGTTCTAATTTCTGCCTGATTCACAAGAGACAGAGCCGTGGGGTCTTTTGAAGTTTTAATATGCAGTTAAAAGCAGAACACAAGCAAAGCACAAGGTAAAGAAAACAAATCATAACACTCAAAATATAAAAAGGCAATAAACTAATACACAATACAACAAATAAAAAGCAAACCAACCTTTCCCACACAGCAAAGTGTAGCAGAGTCTAGGTGTGCCTTTCCAATAAAAATAATTTTAGTATTTCTTTGTTAATGTATTTTTAGCAGGAATTTTAGGGATTAGTATAGAAGACATATAATTTTAGACATTAGCTTATAAACAGCATAAGAAAAGAAGGCCACTAGAAGGCAGCATTTTAATAACAGTATTAAAATTGATGAGTAAATAGCTTTAATTTATTTATTTATTTATTTATTTATTTATTGCAGTTGGTTTACCAGGATAGTCCATTGGGCCAGAATGAACCCGTTTTCAATGGAGTCCTGGGGAGAAAAGCTCCAAACAATCAAGATTACAGTAGGTTATGAATGATAATTATAAAAATGTAAAAAAATATGAAAGATAATTATACAATTTAAAAAACAATTCAAGCAAACAATAACAAATAGTATGCAAAAGTTGCAAACTAATACAAAGTAGTGATTGAAACTAACAGATGATACAAACTAAAAAAGGAATAGTGCAAGTAAATATTTAGAAGTCATTTAATATTTCTTAATTCATACTAATTAGTTATTGCAATTTTTTTCATGTATTTTTCATATACTTTTATATATTTCACACTTTTTTTACAACAGTTAATTGCAAGACATGTATTTTAGGTTTTCAATTATGGTTTTGACGTTTAATTTATTAATTGAAAGCAATTGGTTTATTTAGCTTTTTCATACCATCAGTTAGAAAGGTAGAGTATATATAAAGAGTGACAACTGGGTAGAAAAGTTGTCTGATGAAGTCCAGTGTTGAAGGATGTAAAATGCGGTGAAAAAGTTAAGAGTTTAATGTGTGGTTTTCATTTTGGATTTTATCAATACAAATTACCTTAGTGACATTCCATTTTGGTGGGAATCATACTGCACCTCAAAAGTATCATTTATTTGTTTTGTGGCTGGTGATTCTGCACATTTGATACTTGTTTCCACTAAGTGTTTTTTATTTTCTTAAATATACAAACTCCATAATCATACAAGTACTGAAAAAGAGTAAAGGCCACACATATCTCATCACTGCTGGTGTACAAATAGAAATTGCAACAGCAGTAGTTCTCTATAGCAAATACCAGTCACTGAGATGAAAGTCAGCAAGTTAAGATTGATGAGTTGAGACCTGACTTACATAAAACTCTTTGACTAGTACAGCAACATGATTATAGTCTACAAAATCTAATGAAAGTTCTGTGCTATGACTAGAGTCCCACCAAACAGCACACAGCAAATGTAAATCCAGAAAAAAGAGAGTGGCAGGACGCTGCTGGAATAAATCCTTCTTTATTAAAAGACACAAAAATCAACCAAAGATGAGCGCTTTCGGGTGTGATATCTGATGAAGGGTATCACACCCGAAAGCGCTCATCTTTGGTTGATTTTTGTGTCTTTTAATAAAGAAGGATTTATTCCAGCAGCGTCCTGCCACTCTTTTTTCTGGATTTATAGTCTACAAAATATGTGATTCTTTGGCTCCCATTCAGAAGCTCGAGTTTTCAGAAAGTTGAAATTCATATGGTCAAGACCATATGATCGGCTTTTAAAAAACCTGAATTTCAGAAAACAACACAAATCTAGCATTTTCTATGTTTTTGCAGAGGGGAAGCTCCCCTGCACACACCCCCATGTGAGGGCTGCCCCCCACACCTCCTGCATATCATATATATATATATATATATATATATATATATATATATATATATATATATATATATATGAACTCCGAGATCACACTACAGTGGTGAAAAGGGTGAATTCAAGCAGTCTTTTTTGTGTCTTTTTACATTCAAGGGACTAGGATATTTCATCTACTAGCAGTGGCTGGTGACCTGATCTATCTGAGTTGAAAAGCACATATGAAAGCTGTCAGTGTAGTTGTTCTATTAGCCAGAGAGCAAATAACCTGTTTCCTGTGTGCTAACCTTGTATAAATTGGTGCATTTGTGTACCACTGCTTACAGTGCAGCAGTGGCTATTACTACCCTGTAGAGGCACAGACTACTATGAACCAAAATTTCCATATAAAACTATCCTTGTAACTGTAGCACTAAGTTAATGAGTGTAGGACAACTACTTTGCATGTTGCATAGCATAGAGAAGCTAGTTTGCATGCAGAAGAATACTGCCCTTGAATTTAGTGTTATATAGCCTAGTCTAGTCTCATCCCTAGTCCCAAAAGCACCCTTAGTCAACCCAATGTTAACCCCTCATGCACTGCACCCTTGTAGCTCACCCAGTAAAGGACCTGGCATCACAGATATGCACTTAACCAAATTTTCCACACCCAGTTTGGTGGATATGGGTATTTTATGAGAATGGAACAATTGTCCAATGCTCACTCACAACTACTTAATCTTCAAAGACACAAACCCAGTATTCTATATATGTATATATGCAATGTGTTTGGTGGCAAAACTCTCATACTCAAAAATTCAAAATAAGAACCTGGTTGCCAGAAACACACACACACTACACCTACCACACATAATACAATCTATACATAGACCTACTTATGCTGAGGGAATTAAATGAAATCTTCCCAAACCCCAAAGACTTCCCAGACATTCTACCAGCAAAAACTATTCACAGCAAATTCAAAATCACTCAACAGTAACAACACCTAACACTGCACATATAGCAACACCCAGTGGAGCCTCAACTACCAAGCCCATAAGGCAAGCCAATTCACTATCCAGGACTCTAGTCATAAGGAACTCCATTGTATGATATCCTGATGCCCTACCCACCAGGCTGAACAAGGAGAAAATAATGGTCAGTTACCTATCAGGGCCCGGGATCCTCCATGTTATGCATGCTCTCAAGTCATGACACCACAGGTACCAGTATGATTCAGTCATAGTCCTCATAGGTGTAATGACATTATGGAACTCTTAGAATATGTGTCAAAGGCTGATGTGACTAGCACTGAACAGCATTTACCTTCACCAAGGATTCTGTCACAATATGAACAGAGGATGACTGGCTTTAATAATCGGCTTAGTTTCTGGTGTCATTCTAGGCAGATACAACATTTCTCAGCATGGGAGGACATGGTTAACAAAACCAGTTTGCTTGACCAAGGATGGTCTGCACCTCTCCCCTCTAGGCTTTTGAATATTGATAAACATTGTCCTCCCCACATAGCCGTTTTAGGCAACGCCAAGCTGACAAACCTTCCAACATAGCAAAATCTTCCCAAGGAAATCTAAACATGTTACTACTCAATGTCAGTAGTTTAAACAAGAAGCTTCACTCCTTCCAAGCTCTCCCTAACCCGGAGAAAACAGATATATGTGCAGTTATCAAGACATGAGTTAAAGCTGCAGAGAGTACCCCAGCAGTGCAAGGCTTCAGAGCCTTCCACATATTTAGATCAATACTATCTGCACAGGTAGGGACTAAAGGTAGAGGTGACTCAATCTATGTCTGTAACAAGCATACCTCTAGGTTAGCTAAACAGGATGCCATGCTGGAGTTTCTCCACATCCAGGATACCATGGACAAAGTCCCATACTTTCCCATATTCTAGCAAGCTACAGGTCAGCCTCTATGTCCCATGAAACCCATAGCTCATACTTGGACCTATTGGAGTAACTCATGATTCAACCAAATACCATAGTCTCGGGAGACTTTAATTGTCCCTCCATATACTAGGAATCCCACATGGCCCCAAATTTGGAGGCACAGAGATTCCTAGACTTTGTAAACACAAACACCCTGGACCAGATGTTATATGCTCCTACCAGAGGTACAAACATATTGGACCTGGTAATCAAAAACATGGGATAATATTGCACCCTCCCTAATGTTGTACCCTCCCTGGTAAGATTGGACCACAAAGCAGTCATCTTTGAAAATAGAAATCAATTCTGTAATCACAGTAAACCATGTGACAGTTAGGATCTACTCCAAGGCAAACTACCTTCTATTAAGCAGTAACCTGTCAAAACTTCAAGCCTGTCCACACCTAGATAACACAGAATCTTATGCACAATTATTCACAGAGGCTCTCTATAACCATGTCAAATACTGCATACAGACAGTTGTACCTACCAGAAGTAAGCCCAAAACCAATTAAAAAAAAACAAACTACTCTGATGAAATCCAAAATTAAACAAGTCACACAAAAGCAACAACAACAAAAAAGTCATAGCTAAGATTAGTCAGTGTGACGTCAACAATGTTAAAGAGTCTCTCATTAACCTGAATAGACAAATAAGAGGGCTAATTAAGTCCAACAAAGCAATTTTAGCACCACATGCCAAGAACAATCATAAGGCTTTCTTCAGCTATTTCCAAAAAAAGTCAGAACACAACAGTGTGCCAAACTGCTGGTAAATGGAGCCATGTTCAAGGAACTGGGAGACAGTGAAAATCTGCTAGCTGACAAATTCAGGTCCATCTTTACTCCTAATCCCATCCCCAGCCATCCCCTAAAAATATCATCTAACACGACCCCTCTATCAGTAGGGAGAAAGTCGTAAAAGCATTAAGACCAAGAATAAAGCTTTGATGGGCCCTGATAATATCCTAGGATCCTTCTTAAATAGCCTGAAATATGACCTATTAGGGTCACTGGAGTCACTATTCAACAATAGCCCCCAAAGAGGCTCTGTGCCACACAAATGGAGGACTACAGCAGTCACCTCTCTATACAAGAGCAGGCAATCAGTGGATCCTGTGAACTACAAATCTATTAGTCTGATTACTCTCATATGCAAAGTCACAGAAAGAATTATCATGGAAATGATTAACAAACCTAGTTTGGTTTCATCAAAGCAGGTCATGCCTACTGAACCTGGTGGAATTCTTTGAGAAGGTTGACAAGGCAATGATGAGGGCAAAATGGTGCATACTACCTGCCTTCACCTAGCTAAGGCATTGGAAACAAAACCCCATTTAAGTATTGAAAATAAACTCTTGGAATTAGGCCTAAACCCCATGTAGCATACTGATTAGCAAGTTGGTTCAATGATAGGACCCATGAGGTAAGGCATGGAGAGACCATATCCACAAGTGGAGTCCCCAGGTCTCTGTGTTGGATCCACTCTTCTTTGCTATCTATTTCTCAGAAGTCAGTGCTAATATCAAGGGCCTCTGACTTACCAAGTTTGTAGATGATTGCAAGTTAGGAGCAGGCATAGAAATACTCCAAGATAATAACATTTTACAGGAAGGTCTAACACTGACAAATGACTGCTGCCAAAGATACAGCTTAAAACTTAATGCCAAGAAAAGTATAATAGTACCTTTAGGGAAGTTGGCTACAACAGGAAACTATCGCATCAAAAAAACACTCCTAAAAGTAGAAACAGTAGTCAAAGATTCGGAGACGCGGAGATAGTTGTTTTTTCAACCAACATGAGTCTAAGGCAGTAAGAAAGTAATTCTTTGTCACTCAAATTATAAGTAAGAACAAAATCCCAGGATGCAAAAAACTCCCTTACCAGCTTCAGTAAGAAGCTGAGATCCCTCATAAAATCCTCCAAAGCTAGTTATGAAAATAAAATTGCCAAAGATTCCAAAGACAACCACAAGGCATTCTACAGTTATGTCAAGAATCTAAATGGCAATGCTCAGACATGCTCTGAGCTACAACAGAATGGCATTAAATATACTGATCCCAAGGATATTGCCAATATCTTGGCAGATCGATTTAGTGCCAACTTCACCCCCTCTCACCCCCTAAAGGGCCCATCTCAACACCAAAAGATTGCCAAATTCTGGTAATCACGACCACACAGGTAGAAACCGCACTCTCCAAAGCTAAGAATACAGCATCCATGGGACCAAATGACATCCCAGGCTGTATACTACATGAATTACAAAATGAACTGACACCTCACCTAAGTGTCATGTTTAATCATAGCCTCACCTCAGGCTTCATGCCCACTGAGTGGTGCTCAACTACAGTTATCCCACTCCACAAGGGGGGAATCCACCTTGGATCCTGGGAACTACCATCCCATCAGTCTGATGAGCCTGATCTGCAAGGGCATGGAACTTCTAAACAAAGACATTGGCAACCTCCAAATACTGGACCCTACCCAGTTTGGGTTCATGAAGGGCTGATCTTCAGAGCTGTGGATGAAGGTAAGGCGGTCCACACAGCCTATCTGGACCTTGCCAAGGCCTTTGACACCATCCCCCACTCTGGAATCATAGATAAACTTACTAAGATGGGCATAAATCCCTTCATCTCTCGATGGGTTGCCAACTGGCTTACTGACAGAATCCAGGCTGTAAAAGTAGCCGACTCCAAATCCAGCTCCAGCCAAGTGACAAATGGAGTACCTCAGGGTTCAGTCTTGGGACTGCTCTTGTTTGGCATCTACTTCTCTGAATAACAGGCCAACACTAAGGGACCCTGGCTAACAAAGTTTGCAGATGACTGCAAACTGGGAGCCATTACTGAATCCCCAAATGATGTGGATATTTTACAAAAGGGCCTTACAGAAACAGATGCTTGGTGCCAAAGCCATGGGCTCAAGCTTAATGCCAAGAAATGTATAGTTATGCCCTCTGGGAAAAAACATGTACCCATAAATTACCACAGAGGTGGCAGTACACTAAACACTGTAAGTGTGATAAGAGAGTTAAGGACACAGGTGGACAATGGTCTCAGCTTTGATAACCATATCACCACAAAAGTCAGGAAATCCCTCTATGTGGCACACCTCATCACTAAGGGCTTTTCATCCAGAAAAATGGAGGTCATTGTCCCACCGTACTCATCCCTCATTAGACCCATTATAGAGTACAACACCCCATTTGGTATGTACCTCACAAGACATCTAAAACAACTGGAAAGGCTGCAGAAATACCTCACTAAAAGAATCACAGGCCTAAAGCAAATGCCCTATGCTTACCATCTAAAAAACCTCCAGCTATACTCTGTGGCATATCGTTTACTCAGAGGCCATCTCTGCGTAACATACAAGGCCATGTCAAACCCTGAACTGTTGGACATGCTCCACTTAAAGAAATCCCAATCCCTCAGAGCCACACACTCCAGGGATCTAAACCTTGTCATCACAATGAACAAAACATGCTGGAGGGATAGGTTCCTGACCCAGAGACTCCCCAGAAATAGACTGCCCATACATGTCAAGCATAGTGCCTCTTTGGCCCTCTTCAAAAGGAACCTTGATGATTGGATGGGAGATAGGAAATTCACCCTGGGGATCATTTCAGTCACCCTACTAGACAGGGGTCCAGGGAAGTAAATATTGTGGGAAGAAATATCCAGGGAATTGTTATGGCTAGGCTTGTATAGGCCCTAGGGCCGATAGCCTAGTACCAGCCTATGAACCTATGAAACCTACTGCATCAGCAAGCTGTAGAAAATTGTTTGGTAAAAACTGCTTTCTGGAGTTGGATATAAAGATTCAGCCTTCCCATGTGCAAGAATGCTTGAGTCAAACTGCAATGCTTTATATGATGATCCATGTCATTTGCAGAAAAATGGAAGACTAAGGCAAATGTGTACTTTGTGTTTCTCCCTGAAAATGCAGTAGGGAAGGACATGTCTGTCTCTAGAATGCCAGCTCACTAAACCAATTAACTAACTTGTGTCTTTTTGCTCCTATCTGTATTAAAAATTGTACTCCAGTTGCTGAAACCCCTAATCATGTTTAGACTCAGGAACTACACTTGCAAAATATATAAAATATATATTCTCCAGGCTAGTAGGTGGGCAAACCTTTCCCAATGGGAGGACACAAAATTCATATTTTCTAGGCCCATTCCCAGGGAACTGATTGAAAGAGAATAGCCTTTGATTAAGTCATAGTCCTTTGATATAATAAGAACAATATCCCTACTTGCTTTAAGTATCTTGCTCAGTTGGTCATGAAGTTCAGGTGGTAATATCACTTTTGCCAGCAGCCCAGAATCAGCACTAAAGTGTCTATAGATTACTGTCATGGAGGAAATTGTAGTAATTGACACAAGTCACTTTTGTCCACCCACAACTGTCAATATAGAAGAAAGGTCAAAGACAATCTGGGACCTGGGCAAATACATTGTGCTGCCAGCTTCTGCATCACCCCCTCATTTACGAGTCCATACCAGTTTCTGTATCATCCCCTCATTTTAGGGGTCCATACCAGCTTCTGTATCAACCCCTCATGTTAGGAGTCCATCCCAACTTCTGTATCATCTCCCCATTTTAGGAGACCATGCCAGTTTCTGTATCATCCCCTCATTTTAGGAGTCCATACCAGCTTCTGTATCATCCCCTCATTTTAGGAGTTTATGTGAGCTTCTCTACCATACCCTCGTTTTAGGAGTCTGTCTATTGCCAGAAAAATAGAGATTCAGGATGCAGAGTTTATCTAATGGCCAATAAACTATTCAGACAACTATATGAAGGAGATATTCCACTTTCTAATAGATATGAATCCTTGCTGTCAGCTGCCTTGCAGAATCAATGACTACACCAAAACAGGAGTCCCCAGAAGTTGAAACTTGCACATACTGAATGGTGTACCCACTTAGTCTCTACTACCAATGGCATAGAGAAATGCACGGGACCTTTCAAAACTAATAAGCATGGGGTAATGCAGAGAAATGCTCCTAAGTTGACAAACAACAAAATGTAAATAAGTGCAGATCTGTTATCCATACATTGCTATTGTCTGTCAGCACAGAGGATTAAGGCTCTGAGCTGTAGATGAGCTGCTTCCTGTAGTCATTGTTATTATGTTTTGATTCCTTCACCCCCATTTACCTATTGCATAATTCTGAGCAAGTTGTTCAACCACACAATGCTCCTGGGTTGACCCTTTAAAAGAACATATGCCCACATGCCCAGTGTCTTACCCAGTTAACAAATATATAAAATAAAAACAATTAAAAACTGTCATTATTGCAGCTGTTTATTTTTCTGTGTTTCTTACTCCTTCTTAACAGTGGTTAGCTGGTGTGTGATAATGACAAAAAAAGTCTTATAAAAACAATCAACCCAGAGAAGGAGGTTTGTTGTCTTGTGCCTTTGCTAACCCTAGTCTCCCTTTATGTTCTATTTTCTTATTTTTACTGTTTAGAATTTTGTGACATCCCCACTCTGGGCTAGTAATCAAGGTGACTGAATCCTCACCACTGGCACTGGAGAATGATGTTCACTTGGAATATAAATGGATAGACTCAGTATTTCCAGATGCAGACCTCTCCGCATCAAGCACAATTTCCTTTAAGAGCACCCAGAGAACATGCTCAGGCTGGTGGCTGGTTCCTCTCTATATCTGTCCAGACCCCCAGTAAGTCTCCCTACTGGCACAGCTTAGAGTTGAGCCCTTAGCTGGAGTTCTAAGCTAAGACCTCCCACATCCTCTCTGTGAAACCAGTGCTTTGTGTCCCAAGCAGCTGACACATACACTCTTTGAGATTTGATCTGCACACACACAGACACACAAACACACACACACACACACACACACACACACACACACACACACACACACACACACACACACACACACACACACAGGAAAGGCTGGCACAGATTCATCTGCTTTGCCCCCTTCTGTCCAAACTATAAAGTAGTTGTCATTGCCACCAGAACCCCTGCCCACTACTTTGAGGCTCTTACAAGGGTACCCAATTATACTGAGAGCAATTAATATTAAGACAAATGGTAATGTTAACCAAACAGCAAGGCTTTCAGGAGTGGCCAGAGTTATCACCAAATAAATATATACAGATGTTCTCAAAACTTAAATATTTTTTTCTAAAAGGACCAGCCACAATGAGAAGTTTAACTATATTTAATAATATGTAGTAAAAGAAAATGAAAATACTAAATATATATTTACAGTAAACACCAGAGTTTCAGCCACAGAGAATATTAAAAATAACACTGATGAAAAGTTTCACAGTTATAGAAAAACAGACCCTGGGATTCAATAAAGTCCATGTAGGAATGGTGCTATTCCTGCATGGAGTGGTTCATGTCTATATAGCACAGCAGTGCACCTTGCATATTCATGAAGGCGTGCTGCTGTTTAACCTGCATGGACACGAACCATGAATGAGTGCAAGGGGCATGGTCAAGTAGTGCATGGACATTGAACACGGCCCCTGCACTCAGAAAGTGCCGGACGACACTTTCTAATACAATCTGGCATAATATTACAGAATTACTCTAAAATGATGCCAGTATTTCAGTGTCCATGGACACTGAAATGAAATAAATGATCATTCAGTGTCCACGTACACTGAAATACATATGATAGCAGGAAATCAATGCAGGGTGTATGTGACAGCTTCTGTGACACACCCCTGCATTGTAAAAGTGTCGTACAACACCTCTGCAACCTGCTAAAGCAAGGAACGTGTACAAATGCACAAATGGGTGATAAATCCCTGAAAAGAGACACATCATACATATTGCCCTCACAAACTTAGAAAGTTGATAGAAATCAGGTCATGCATTAGCATAAATTACTGCAGGATAGAAGTCTGCAAGCAAATGTATGTCAATATGCCCTGACAGCATTGGGGGGAAAACAATAAAAATAGGGAAACTTCTGAAAAATTGCCCTCACACACTTAGAAAGCTGATAGAAAACAGGTTATGTATTAGCAGGAATCTCTGAAGGATAGAAGCCTGAAAGCTGAATGTATGCCATTATTTCCCAACTGCAGTTCTCAATGACTTGTCAGAACACCACAGTACTCACTTTGTAACATAATAAGATAATAATAATAATAATAATAATAATAATAATATATATTTTTCCTAGGCTAAGGAATGTTTAAGCATAGCTAAGCGGGTATGTGCATTATGGCCCTCCACTTACCATAGCTTAAACATCCCATAGGAGAATAAATACAAACTTACAGGTGAAATTTCCAAGCTGAGATAGTGTAGTGTTTAGAGTCCTGGCTTTGCATGCAGCCATGCATGGTTTTAGTACCAAGACAGACAAGTTATTTTATATGGGAAAGTAGTGTTAAAATTATTTTTTTAAACTTAAATTATGTAACAACTGTTTTTTTGTCAACCAGGGTAGTGTAGCTGGTGTACAATGTAAGTGTGACTGCATATAACATGTGAAACCACCCATGTATATACAAGTGTCCCATACAGTATAGTCACACCCCTTGCCAATGTAAGGAAAGCACATAGAGGGATCTCATGTAAAGTACATCATATACACGTAATAAATGAAGTCAGTCCTTTGATATATTTAAAAAAATTAAATGTGAGCAATGGTTAGCAATGCTCAGCTAAGCTTAGCAAGTGTAACCATTGATAAGATGTGAATGCTAAGCAGCAGGTAGCTCAGCTAAGTGGATTTGCTCATGGTTAAGCACTGCTCAACAACTTCCCCTTTAAGCAGTGTTAAAAGTGGCTAAGTGGATTTGCGCACTGCTTAGCAGAGCTTAACCTTTTCAAAATGGTCCAATGACTGCCAAGAACAGGAATATCACACTATTTAAATGGTGCAGGCAGGAATACAGCCATAATCTGTTATAGTCCTTCTGTGCATATACAATGGCTGGCGTAGGTCAGGGAGTGCAATTTCGGGTGCAACGCTAAAGCATTTGGGAATCCAAGATCATGGTTGGACTCCTAGTTAAAAACCACGAGGAGAGACTGCTGCAGGGCCAGTACGAGGGCTCCCCATACAAAACAAAGGTCTGGGGCTATCTCACATATGACCTCACCAGTGCTACTGGCATCCCCCGGACTGGTGAGCAGGTACAGCACTACTATGCTGACCTAAAGCGTAGGAAGGGGGCACTCTTGGACCAGTGGATCCAAGATGGATGGGCACAGAATGCTCCTGTAGTGTGTAAATATCACTATCAAGTAGTTTGTAGCAAATATTAGCCTAAGAATGTGATAGACAGATATACATAATGTGTGTTTTTCTCCCCTACAGCTGCAGCAGAGAGGGTTGTGAACATTGAAGCCCATGATGACAGACTGCTGAGGCTGCGCCAACAGGCTGGTGAGTACAAATCTATTTTGCAGTATATTGCTAAAATAGCTAAGAAGGAGTACAGTGCTTACTGCTAGTAGGTATACTGTTACTGTGTGAAATGAATAAATAAAAAAGTATGACTGACGAATATTGAAGTACAATAAAGACCCTTAAAAAAAACTGTTGTTCTGGTATGTTGTAGACATATATAGAATGTATACAGGTTCTTCACAGCAAATATGACTGTGACAGCATACATTAACAGAGGTTCATCTGTGAACAAGTTGTTAGGAGAAACAATAGATGGTGTAGCTGTAGAATGAGATATAAATTAAAAGTGAAATATATACTGCACTAAGCTCTGAAACCTGAATAGTAATATGTCAAGTATCAATATGTGCACCATGCAGCATTGCCTTGTGTTAACCTTTGCTTTCCATGTTGTAGTAATCCAAAGGAGTAATGCACAGTACAATAACTATATGTCATGCATGCAGCACAGGATTACAGATTCAGACTGTCTAACAAAGAGACTATTAGGCAGAAACCATTGAAACATGAAACAGCATTTACCCAGGAGCTCAGTGTGATGAGAAATAGCTTAGTTGTTAATTTTGCACACCCAGACATGGTTCAAACCCAGGGAGTGGTACTAAGATGTGTGCATATCTACACACAAGGAATCAGGAAAACAGTCAGGTAGTGTAGATAGATATTTTCCCCACAGGTTTTACAGGTAAGAAAATGTTGCCAATAGCTGTATGAAGGGTATACTAATAAACTGTGTACAATTGTTCAATTGTCCCACCACATGCCTGCAAATGACAGCAGGGTAGGTACATACAATATGCACTGTTCTGGAAGCATACCTCTCAAATGTACAGATATTCACTGAATGTTCAGATATTTGTCCCAGATTTTTGGTCGGTTTTACATAACGTAGTGGTGTCATGGCAAATCAGTGGCAAACCATTATAGACTGAAGTTAGAAAATAATGATAGACATACAAGTGCCAGATGTCATCTCCATCGGAAAAGCCATGTAAATGCAAAACCTGTTATTTTATCAATGTTCTAAGTTTGTAAGAGCAATATCTAAACATTGTCCATATTTATGGGCCTTTGTCCCACTCTTATGTATGGCTTTGTCCAGATGTCATGCTCTAAGAGGTTAAGAGGTTGTTCCCAATACATGTCTCTCAAGTGTCACGCAGTCACTGCTAGTGGTCACTGCTGCAAATAATCCTGGACACAGATGGGAAACCAGCTGATGTATGCAGTAGCAAACTCACATAACAGCAGTTCAGGGTACACTTCCTGTACCAGATATGTCACCCTGATGTGTACAAGTCCCCTCTAGTCATGTACCCAGTGTTATCACAGTTTGCTTCATCCCATTCCAGGCTGAGTTTAATAGGTATGTTTGTACTACAGAAGCTATGGCCATAAGGTATATGTAAAGTGAGGGCCGACCCATAGAGTATTGAGCAGTACTGTTGTGGAAAATAGAAGCACAAACAGTTGTTAATGGATTTTCTGTCTCTCCCCCCACCCCTCATCTGCATAAATAATTATTACTCATATATTATGGGTATGTTGTGCTCCAACCCTAATGCTAAGACTTGTGTTATATTATTGTTAATATGTTTGACTGCTTGCATGTTAACATATCTTGTTCAAATACCATTGTTGGTGGCCTGTTGCTGTCAATGTTACTGGCATGCTGTTACAATGCATACTGTTATTCCATTTATGCATGTGTTCTGCTTGCTATGCGACTGTTTCAGATCTGGTTTATGGGGTTAAATGGAACACCCATGCATGCTGTTATAACTAATCTTGAAATGTGTTGTTCATGACTAACCAACATATTTTGTAAAACCTCAACACCATAGCACGCTTGGGAAGGCAGATCCCAGTGGATCCACCTGTCCCACCTCATCTGGCTGTGTCCCCAGGCCCCAGCACATCTGGAACCCAACCCAGATCTCCCGTATCTGCTGGTCCTGCACCACCTTCAGGTGGAACTGTTGCAGGGGACAGGGCCCATCCCCCCCGAGAGCAGACGTGGACAGGAGGCCATCACCTGCAGTCAGGTCCAGGGTTTGGTGCAGAGCACGCTTCAGTCTGTATTAGGAAAGCAGCTGCAGCAGATTGAGGGCAGCCTGGCACACCTCAAGGGGCAGGCCGCCCTTCCTGTCCCACCACCAGCACAGCCACCTTTGTGACTGTGAAGGTGCAGTGGTGACTGCCCATGGGTAAGGATCTCAGTCCCAGTGTAATCATATGGGGGCCCATGGGCTTTGGAATCCCAACCACCTTCCCCGTCAAATGTGTTTAACCCACTCATGTGTCATATACCACTCCTGTCTGCTGTCTTGTATGTCTTGTCTATCTCCCTACCCAGCCTTCCTCCCCAGACATACCTACAATCCTTCTCCAACATCCCACTCTCCCCTTAAAAAAAAAAGAAAAGTGCATCTGTCCCCCCAAAAAATTGCCCCATACATAGCTGTCCATTTCACACACATGTCAACTGGACACATGTAATCTCATCCAATTGGCTTGACAACACATTTCTGTTGTTCTCACCCCTCTCTCTGGGCATTGAGTGTCCAAATACATCTCCAAATTCTGTACAAATGCTGTTGCTGTATAAGAAATGGACAGCTATGGGCCTTCCCTACACCTGTCCTGCACATCCCTAGCTATCAATCATATTGTTTTTCCCTCTGCATGCCCCTTTTTCACCACTTTCCTATCAACACTTTTTCTTTTTTTTTTAAAGGAATTAGTGTGGGTGTAAGCAGCAGTAAGCAGGATTAAGCACGTTTGCGAGATGCTAAGTGAAGCCAACACAGATTAAGCATCTCTACGGTTAACTGTGTGTTGGCATTGCTTAGCTTCACGCAAACCCATGCAAACCCACTTACAACTGCTTAAAACTGCTTTAATCAGTTTGTCTCCATCAGCCACTGTTCTGCCTATCAACAAAATAGTCAGCCCTGCCAAGTCTTGAACCCAGGGCTCTTTACACCATTGTCAGCGCAATGTACCATTACACCATTTGAGCTATAGGAATTACTGATGCTTTTTGACATATATCATGCAGTAGAGTCATTCAGTAGTAGGGAAAAGATTCTGTAGAATCAGTCAGGTTTTTGTATATATATACATATACACATGTATATATGTCTGGAGATGCATATATATATGGAAAAATATATACATGATATAAATAGAGATATATATATATATATATATATATATATATATATATATATATATATATATATATATATATATACAAAACACCAACTGAAATTTATTACGGGGAATAACACATCTATTTGCAAATATATCAGGCACTACAGGGAGGTAACAGCGCTGAAAACCGACACCAGTTTGAAAGTGCATACCCACAACCAATTTCACTACAGTCAGTGAAATACCGCTAAGCCAAATAAACAGTAGAGTATAAGGACCATGTGAACAAAAACATCTCATCATGTTTGTAACTCACATACTACTTCTACATATACTGGCCCAATTCACAGTGTAGTATGATGCCTGACAATGGTACGGGACATGTCTCAACTGCCTCTACATACATATACAACCAACCAGCAGAAACTAGAGCAGCATGCACAGTTGGATAGAAAAGGAGCCATAACACATACATCTACCCCTCTCCTTACACAGGCCAAATCACATTTACACACTACACTGCTACACAGTCTTGACAGTCTGTCAACAATCGTCAGAAATACACAGACCTCTCAACTGTTCAGAGTCCCAAAGAATGTTCAGGTTTTGTCCTCATATATAAGGCTTCTTACACATAACATGTCTGGCATTCTGATACATCACTGGGCTGGTATCAGGAATGAAGGCAATAAATAATGATATGCCCAACCTATCAACCCCTTACTGCATAACATCTGGACAAAGACTGACATACTTAGGGGATAGAGGCCCAAAAACAGGGGTATATATGAAATATTGCTGTTATAAACTGAGACAGTTGCTGGTGTAACCGGGTTTGTTGTAACATATCTTTTCTGAATGATATGAAGTCAGAAACACAAACGGATGATACCATTTACTGACTGCAATCCCCAGAGTATACTAATGATTTTCCAAAGAAAAAAAAATTCTGCGGAACACACTAAACATGAGAGTCCAAATTCTGTCCACTCTGCACATAGGCCTATAGTTGAGAGTTATGTCAACCACATAACACTGTCAGACTTAAAATCATGCAGAAAAGCCATGTCCATACAAAGCCTGTTAAAACAGCACTAATTCAACTGTATAACAGCAATAGTTACATTCTGTCCCTATGTCTGGAACATTATCCCCCAGTTTGTTGGGATGTCTCCACAGTTTTCATTGTAAAAGGTATTTCCATCTACCCTCTGCGATGCTGTTGTTCACACACCTCCATGAAGTCCTCCACACAGGCAAGGAAAAGGGGCAATGCCCACATGAAGAATTCAATTATAGGAGTGTGTTGCCATGTCATTGGCTATAGGAATAACAGTACAGCTGTTCTGCATGCAATTAGCAAGTGGGGGACACCAATTGGTATACAGGCCATCAGCTGCCCATGAGCATTACCTACAAAAGGTAAGCTGATGCCTATGCAAAACAGATGTATACCCTACATCTTGTTGAGAGAAAGAGAGAGACAGACAGACAGACAAATCAACCAACCAACACAAATTGGAATCAAACCAATCATACTTGAAAAAAAAGGTATGCCCAATAAGTAAGCACGTAATGGAATGCAGTAGGGGGTATCCAATAATGGGAAATAGGAAGTTCAACAAATATGTCTCAACAATACATGCTGTACTGATATATTGCTGATCAGAACCTATGGCCATAGCATCTGGGTCTGTCTGCAGTGACATAGGTCACAGCTCAAGCCCCTGAGTCACCCAGGAAAAGATGGCTCACATATGACTACTACTGGAGTCTGTGTTGAACAATACTGACAGTGACTGCTAGGCCAGCTACTGGGATGTTGTGGATATCCATATGTTAATTGTGAATACAACTATGATATACATGTTTGTCTCAGAAATGTGAGAGACCTATACAGGGTATTTACATAGTAAACTATTGCTGCAGATGTGTGTGTTGAACTGCATGTGATACACTGAGCTCATACTATTCAACTGTCCAGTGTTATGCACACTGACCATATGTGTGCCTCATATTTGTAGTCATTTACTCATAGAGTTGTGTTATGTCTGGCAAATCATTGGCAAACTGTGAAGACTGACATTAGAACATCTCCTTCTCTTTCTTTTGGCTGTTCCCATTAGGGGTCACCACAGCGAAACATCTGTCTCCATTTCTTCCTGTCCTCTGCATCTTGCTCTGTCACACCAACCACCTGCATGTCCTCTGTCACCATATCCATAGATATTATCTTAGGCCTTCCTCTTTTCCTCTTACCTGGCAGCTTCATCCTTACCATTCTCTTACCAATATACTCAGCATCCCTCCTCAGCACATGTCCATACAAACATAATCTCATTACTTTCTGGCTTTGTCTCCCAACTGTCCAACCTGGGCTGACCCTCTAACATACATATTCCAAATCCTGTCCACCCTTTTCACACCCAGTGCAAATCTGTAACTCTGCCACGTCCAGCTCTGACTCCTGAATTATTGTCAATGCCACTGTCTCCAACCCATATAACATAGCTGGTCTCACTACCCTCTTGTAGACCTTCCCTCTCACTCTTAATGGTGCTCGTCTATCACAAATCACTCCTGACAATCCTCGCCACCCTCCCCATCCTGCCTGTACTCCCTTCTTCACCTCTCCCACACACTCGGCATTACTCTGAACTGTTGATCCCAAGTATTTAAACTCATCCACCTTTGCAAACTCTACTCCCTGCATCATGACCATTCCTCTATCCTCCCTCCCATTCACACACATATATTCTGTCTTAGTCCTGCTGACCTTCATTCCTCCCTTCTCTAGAGCATATCTCTACCTCTCCAGGTTCTCCTCAACCTGTTCCTTACTCTTATTACAGATCACAATGTCATCTATAAACATCACAGTCAACGGGGACTCCTGTCTGATCTTGTCTGTCAACCTGTCCATCACCACTGCAAATAAGAAATGGCTCAGAGCTGATCCCTGATGTAATCCCACCTCCACATTAAATGCATCTGTCACTCCCACCACAGAACTCACCACTGTCACACCACCCTATATTCTGTAGCACTCTTACAGATTCCTCTGCCACTCCTGACTTCCTCATGCAATACCATAACTCCTCTCTAGGCACCCTGTCATATGCTTTCTCTAAGTCTACAAAGACGCAACACAACTCCTTCCGACCTTCTCTGTACTTCTCCATCAACAGTCTCAGAGCAAACATCACATCCGTAATGCTCTTTCCTGGCATGAAACCATACTGCTGATCACTAATCATCACCTCCCTTCTTAACCTAGCTTCCACTACCCTTTCCCTTAACTTCATGCTGTGACTTATCAGTGTTATCCCTCTGTAGTTACTACAGCCCTGCACATCACCCTTATTCTTCTAATCAGTACCCAAACACTCCTCACGCATTCTCTCACTTTCCAAGATTTCATTAAACAATCTGCTTAAAAACACCACTGCTATTTCTCCTAAACACCTCCATGCTTCCACAGGTATATAATCTGGACCAACAGCCTTTCCATTCTTAATCCTCTTCATATCTACCCTTACTTCCTCCTTGCAAATCCGTTGCACTTCCTGATTCACCATACCCACATCATCCAACATTCTCTGTCTCTCATTCTCTTCATTCATCAGCCACTCAAAGTACTCTTTCCTTCTGCTCAACACATTCCCCTTGGTTGTGAGTACATTTCCCTCATTATCCTTTATCACACTTATCTGCTGCATATCCTTCCTAGCTCGGTCCCTCTGTCTAGCCAATCAGGTCCTTTTCTCCATCCTTAGTGTCCAACCTTTCATACAACCCATCATACACCTCATCCTTAGCCTTCGCCACCTCTCTCTTTGCCATGCACCTCATCTCCTTATATGCCTGTCTACTTTCATTATCTCTCTGACAATCCCACTTCTTCTTCACTAACCTCTTTCTCTGTATACTCCCCTGTACTTCCTCATTCCACCACCAGGTCTCCTTGTCCTCCTTCCTCTGTCCAGATGTCACACCAAGCACCTTTCTAGTTGTCTCACTTACTAGCTCTGCTGTAGTTACCCAGATATTTTGTAACTTCACTGCCACCCACTGCCTGTCTTAACTCTTCCTGGAACTTAACCTCACAATCACCCTTTTTCACTTTCCACCATTTGATCCTTGGTGCTGCCCTCACACTCCTCCCCCTCTTCTTGATCATCAATGTCATCCCACAGGCCAACATTCCATGCTGCCTAATTACACTTTCCTCTGTCACCACTTTACATCTCCAATCTCCTTCAAACTGGTCCTCCTGCATAGGATATAATCCACCTGTGTGCATCTTCCTCCACTCTTGTATGTCACCCTATGCTCCTCTGTCTTGTTAAAATACATATTCACCACAACCATGTCCATCCTTTTGCCAACTCCACAACCATCTCACCTTCTGCATTTCTTTGCTAAACACCATACCTACCCATCACTTCTGCATCCCCTCTGTTCCCTTCACCAACATGCCCATTGAAATCTGCTCCAATCACCACTCTCTCACCCTTGGATACAGTCATCACCACTTCATCCAACTCACTCCAAATGTTTTCTGACTCATCCATTGCATACCCAACTTGCAGAACATATGCACTAACAACAGTCATCATTACACCATTAATGCCCAGCTTTATAAACATCACTCTATCTGACACTTTTTCACCTCCTAAAACACTCTTCAGGATAAACCTTACACCATTTCTCCTCCCATCCACACCATGATAGAACAATCTGAACCAGACTCCGATACACCTAGCCTTGCCCCCTTCCATCTAGTCTCTTGCACACACAATATATTAACCTTCCTTCTGGCCATCATATCAGCTAGCTCTGTCCCCATACCAGTCATACTGCCAACATTAAAAGTTCCTGCCCTCACTACCACACTCCTAGCCTTTCTCCTGTCTTCCTGCCAAATGAGCATCAGACATCCTCCAGGGTATGTCTGTGAATGCAAGGGATACTGTGCTATCAAATGACTTAACTGTGTTACAACAATATTAAGAAAGTGTCATTAATTTTGGACCATCAGCCCCCATGTATGTGTGGCCTCCTCCAGATATCCTGCTCTAACAGGTTGACAGGAATGACTGAGCAGCAAGAGTGTAAATACAGTGTGCTATACTGACAAAGAACAGAAATGTATATCAGGTATTACCTGTGCACATCTATGTATGCGTAGGTGTACCTGGTAGCCTCATAACAACAGACATGGGATGCAAAACATCGGGTAAATAAGCTGTACATGTTGTATACATGTGTAATCTTAATTTCTGTACATCCAACAGAGTTTAGATTTCTACAGCTACTGGTTATTGCATTGCCCTGACACAGACATGGGCACTACAATAAGCATGATTATCAGGTTGAAATTGGAGAAGTGTCCAATTGTGTCATAACCTTGTGTCCATGCCTATTACAAACAGCTATATAACCACCTATATAGCTGTATGGACTCAGTAATACCTTACTTGTAAAACCTGTCTCCACCAAGGTAGAGTAATCCCCTTTCCTGGACAGTAGCAATACACAAACCACATAATTGGTCGCTATATTGGCTGTACAGGGCAAAGTAGGAGCAGCCACCAACTTGGCAGCAAGTCAACCTTTGTCTGAACAAGCATATAAGGTCACAGGTGGATTACTGCAAGGCTAACTATGAGTACAAATTGGACACATCCACCAAGGGCAATAACAAGGCTGTCTTCACATATGTATGCAATCTCAGAGGCAACAACCCAACCCACCCTGTAATGGTGGTCAATCACACCACATACACACACACACACCATAGCTATAGCCAACCTCCTCCAGACAGGTTTAGGGTAAACATCATCCTCCTGGCTCACCATCAGTATAGGTGGATATGCACAGCACCTGCACCCCTACCCTCATCATCAGGGAGCAGGTGCATACTGCCTAATCAAAGTCAACAAAAGCAAGTCACCATGGGACCTGACAACATTTCTGTCTGCATCCCACATGAACTCAGGCATATGCTTCCATTACACAACTTATGCAAGCAAAGCCTGACAACCACTAACATACCATCCGCAAGGAAGATGGCCACTGTCATCCCTCTACACAAACATGAATGATGAATGGTAGTTTATGCAATGTACTGGCCCTCACTGGGGGGAACCTGACACATCAGGACCAGGAGTGCAATGCAGGCTCATACTGTGCTGAAAGATGACATGGGTATGATGTGGTTGTAAGTGGTGGCTAATAATAGTCAATATTGATGTGCTGGCTCTGTAAATAACTCTGGGCAATGTCTGAGGTCCTGTTATGGTTTTTCCCTGTTTATGTCTTCCAGGGGGAATGCAGCGTCAGCCAGCGTATACTGCAGAGGGGAATGCCGCTATCACTGAATCAATAATCCAGAACCATGCGGTGCTGTTTGGCCGTAGCCAACGAAATCTGTGGGCATGGACTGTCCTGTGGGAGGACCTTGTCCACAGAGTTAACACCTTTGGCCACCATGGCCACACATATGATCAGGTCAGGCATCGAGCAACTGAACTGATACTTCATGCCCAACAAAGGGCTGCTGCCGTGGCCAGGGACCATACTGCTACAGGTGAGGCTTCAGCCACACAGGCTCCACTTATGGCAACAGAGGAGCTCCTTGCCAAACTTGGGGCACCCTCCACACAACAGCCAACACATGAAACACAAGTCGTGGAGGTGGGTAGCACCCAAGCAACAGGCAAGGAGCATCCAGGTAAGGCCACAGTGCACATCAATTTAATCATGTAGCAGTCATACTGTCTTCTATAGAGTATCTAGATACATATGTCACTCCAAACTGCATTTGTGGGTGGGGTTTAGTAATGCACACAAGTGCACATCTATGGTGAGGGACAGCAAATTGTGTACTATCATAGTTTATACTGTACCTGTGCAGAACAGTAGCATTCATCTTGTACCAATGCCAAATGTGAGTCTGCTGACAATACCTCTCCCTCACAACTATATAGGTCCCTCTGGTCTGGATGTGGGACAGCAGCCTGAAGCCTTTTAAGGATGGGGTTTTCCTGTTGTGGCTCACCAGTACCCCAGGCATGTTAAAGTCATGCATGTGACCATGCACACATCTGTTACTGTGAACCATTTTTTTCAATATCTGCATGTTCACTTGTGGTGGGGTTATCTGCATTGCATCACAGTGGTCATCACAGGGGCCTATTTGCAGGAGATGTCACATATCTGTAGCATACCTCACAACCTGTCATTGCAAGAAATCTGGACAAAGACTGACAAATGTTGGGGTCAAAGGCCCAAAACTCGGGACATATTTTATAAATTAGTGTTATACAGTGCATATAAATGGTGTACACACACCTGTTAGAATTCCAGGTGTTTGTGATATACAAAACTGAGAGCACAATAAAACATTTCCAAACCCTTCCAACATTTCATGTGACCTATAACTTGTACAATTCCATTCTAAGACAAACAAATCTGTTAGGGGAACAATTATGACACATAAAAAATGTACAAGAAGCTAGATACATACATGTGCACAGGCTGAAGCTAATACTGTGTTGCAGCAGCTTTCGATATTATTACAGCATTATGTCTCCTTGGGTACACACCTGCCATCAGTTACAGAGACTCTGTCATTAACAGCAAATAACAGTCGGCTGTCCTACCAGGATTAACCTAAATTTACTCAGTTCCCTGCTACAGCAATAGCCATAGTTCACATACAGCTTACGAAGCAGCAAAGGGATCTCATTTGTGAAAGGTATCAACCCAGAGAAGGGTACACACACATTTCCACAGCATTGCATATACCATGGAACACAGTGAAGACAGCCATCAAATGTTGGTGAATGGGGCAAGAGTGACATTGCAAAGAACCGGACATCCCTCCAAATGTGTAGAAAAGACAAGACCCAAACTAGTCAGGGAGGCTGCCTCTGACAAGTACTTGTTGTGTACTACATGTGAAAACAATCTCATGTATTCTCCACATGTCTGGCCTGTGGGGTAGGGTTGGAAGATAGAAGCCTTTTCTCACACAGAACATCCAGGTCTGGCGAATTCCTCAAGAAAAAGACATCAGGTCTCCCAAAAGCATGTGGCGAAATGTGTTATGGTGTAATGAGATCAAGGTTGCCTTTTTGGTCACAATACCAAACATTTTGTTTGTCACAGTAACAACACTGTGCATCACCAAAAGAACAGCACCCCCATGGTGAAGCATGCTGATGTCAGTGTCCTGCTCTGGGATTGCTGTTCATAAGCTGGAAGTTAGCCTTTAGCTAAGGTGGAGGGGATTAGGAACATACAAAATACCAGTCCCCTTTGGCCCAAAGTCTTCATGTGTCTGCTAGAAAGCTGTGGATGGAGAGGACTTGCACCTTTCCACATGACAATGACCCATACCATACATTAAAATCCAAAATAGAATGTCATCACCAGAAGACAATCGACATTTTGGAATAGCTCAGCCACATTCCGCACCTACATCCAATAGAAAATCTGTGGGGTGCAACAAAAAGGCATTTGCAGAAGAAATGCCCTTACAATCTGACCGAGTTGGAGGGCTTCTGCAAGGGAGAGTGTACAAATATTGCTAAGTCAAGATGTGCCATGCTGATACACACCTTCCCAAGAGGACTGACTGATGTTATGAAATCAAAAGACACTATAACAAAGTATTAGTTTAAGGGTGTGCACAGTCATGCAACCAGCCTATTGTTCATATTTCAACTTCTATATGTTACCCCTAACCAATGTGTTTGATCTTCAATTGGATTGCACAGGTTATAGGTCTTAGTAAAGGTGGAAAACATTATCACAGGAGTTCTGTGGTCTCGTGCTATATATCAGACAAACCTGGCATGTTAACAGGTGCCTACACTTATAATATCCACTGTAAGCTTAGAAGGTTGTTAGTGTAACTGGTTCAGTTGTAACATACATGTACTTCAGGTTTTGAAGTGTGAAACTCAAAATATGTAATTAATTAGTGACACCAGTACTCATATCATCCCAGTAATGTGTCAGACAAACACAGGATATATGATGAACAGACCAGAAATATGAACCACACATGTAGACATTCAGCAATACTCTGCACAGTTGAGAGGTATGTTCTGTAGGAGTTACCACTGTGCTATACAGGTGAACAGCAATTATGTGTACATGGGTGCAGTGTGTGCTACTTGAAGGCCTATCACCTACTAACACTACTCATGTATCACAGAGATGTATATAAGTAGTAACATTAAGTGGAAATGGCTGCACTGCATGAGGTTGAGGGCCTGTAAAGGGTGTGTATGTAGTGGTCTGACTGTGTGGTGAATGTCACCAGTTGGCTATTGTAAGGTCTGTGTAATGCCTGTCTGCCACCTCATGTGTGTGTGTGTGTGTGTGTGTGTGTGTGTGTGTGTGTGTGTGTGTGTGTGTGTAGCAGCAAACAGTATAGTGCAGGTATTAGTTTACATATGATGTCTTTCCCCCACTGGTGGTCGTGGTCCCTTCCACTCAGAATCTGATATCAGTATCTCTGCAAACTCTGGCAATGATGATGGTCATAGTCAAACACAGGTGGTGTTGTCAGGGGCTGAATCTGTGCTATTGGTTGGCATCCCACAGTCATCCGCAAAGTCCCCGCACACAGTCACAATGCCCACACATGCTCCATCCCCAGCAGCCACAGATGATGGACAGTTGGCAGGTGGTGGCATGGAACAAGCTAGTGTGGTGACTATAGCAGGTGTGAGTGTAGACAGTGGCCATAGCCAGAGTGCAGGCAAGGTCCCACACAGGCGGATGGACGAGGGTGTTCACAGGATAACTGCTACTCGTCAAGCCACTGCTGCAAGTGCCACAGCAGGTGTCACAAGAAACATGTTTTGGGCTGTCATGGATGCATAGGTATGTAGTGAACACAACACTAGACAAATACTCAGGGTGTTGGATGCAACTCTTCCTGATTTACGTGGTGAGATATATGACCTTGTTGAGGCCACTCACTAAAATACTGAGGTCATGAATAGACAGTGGGTTGAGACCTTGTCAATCCTCAACCGTGGCATGTCTGTGCTAGATCATGTGGTGGGAGATGGGAGTCGGCCACATGGACATAGGTCAGCACCAACATCAGCTGAGAGTCTACAAAGCCATGCACCTTCACATTCCCATAGTGGCAGTGACACCAGCACTACTGAAGGGGGGTTGCTGTCCACATCACAACTGAGCAGGCCATGGGCATGGGGTCCTGGCCAGTCCTGTCAGGGACATCAATCCAGCAGACAGCAGTCACCATCAGGAAACAGTACTGCATCTGGCCTTGGGCCTGGTGGTGCCAGTGAGATCTCTGTCAGGACCAGTTCCTGTGTCTGTGGCCAGAGACAGTGAACTGGACACCCTGCCATTTATGGTCCACAGCTATCCAACATACCCCTGTGTAGGGCAGCCACATGGTGTGACTGTGTGCATACATACAAACACACATCTGTAACACAGGCAGGTCACCTCCAGACACACACAGCACCTCTGCACAGCCCATTTATAGGATACCCCTCCAAACACACACACATGGATGTCAATTGTATGGTCCAGCCTAGGCCTCTGTCAAACACACACCACACCGTGTGCATATGATGATACCTGTGCCACATCCATGTCATCCATACCATTGATGCAGGGACATGCTAATATGGATCTGATGCACAGGGTGAATATAGTACAGTGTAGCTATGTAATACTGTGCAAGGTGCTGTCTGCTTGCATTTGTAATGGGTACACATAAAGGTGTATGTACCTTATTAGCCATGATGCATTATTGCTGTTAGTGCCACTAACTGAATGTAGTCTGACATGCTGTACTCTGTTTGTGTTCCAGGTGTCTGTGTCTGCAGGCTGTGGCATTGCAGACATTACCAATGTGGAGTATGGCAGTGTGGAAATACACCGACCATTTCATAGCCAAGGTATAGCTTTATATGTACATTTACCAGGTGTGTATGTGTGCAACAGCATGTGATGGACACTGTTGTCAGACAGTGTGACCTTGCATACATACCCCTTGTCACAGACAGGTAGCCTTCAGACATGTCACTTCAGTGTTGTGTAGTACCACAGGCTCATACATACAGAACAGGTTACTAGAGTACTGTCATTAGGTCCCTCACAACCTTAGCCATTAGAATGACCACAACAGATTCATGTGGCAGAACCTGTTTTCCTTGCCATTTATTTCCCACATGATCAACCCTGATGCAGTTGGTGAGGGCATGCATGGTACTGTGTATGACATGTCTGTGGTATGTAGTCCTGAGTTCACAGGGTGGAACAGGGAGACAAAATTGTATATCCTTTGCATATACACAGTAAAGACTGACACAGGGGATCTGCATACTGTAACACATACACAGTTGGCAATAGACAGGTTCATAAGCCTACATATCCACTTTAATGTACTATTGTGTTACATACACATGACATGCCCCACATAGATTATATGGGTGGGACATAACCCACTACCTCTTACAACACGTAATCTTGAGAATGTCTTCATGGATGGTGAGATAACCAACCAGAAATAGCAACTGGAGTCATCTATTGCTCCTACAAACCTGGACAAGTGATGGGGTAACAGACGTATCAACATGATGTTTCAGTCAGGTATGATATCTGATGTGGGCATGTGTGTCAGTACACTAACTGGGACCTATTTGGCAACAATATCACATACATGGCCATTGTTAGGGGACACAGACTACATATAGGTTGCAAACATCCAGATATTCCATAGACATCTGTAGAGATGACTGTTATGGCCTGTACAATGGTTTAACATGCTGCGTGTGAGGCAGATGTCATCAACACACTATATAAAGTAATGCCATCGGTAGGTGGTAAACATGTGTGGATGGCACACACATCAAAATGGTATAACCCACACCGGATATGATTCTCAGTAGAACACAGAGTAGAACCCCTACCTATATTGTTATTTATACTATAGTGTCATGCAGTCATCAGATGCGCCACAGAGCTTATCTGATTTCACCTTGTCCCAAGGTTCTTCTAAGGTGAATGACATCAGCAGGCCTTGTAAAGTAGGGTGATGGAAAGTGTACAGGGTGGTACACAACTCAAAATGGTATAACCCACACATGATATGATTCTCATCCAAACACACACAGTTGCCAGTATTGAGATTAGAACCCCTGCTATCTAGTAATTTGTCCTATAGTGTTATGCAATTATCGCATGTACTACGGAACTTACTGGGCTGACAACTGGCCAAAGGGGCTGATAAGGGGAATGACATCAGCAGGACTGATAAAGTAAGGCACTGGGTGGAAACTTATCAAAATAATTCTTCTTACAAATAGACACACTTACACACCCACATTTGCCAGATGTGAGAATAGAATCCCTGCTGATCTAGTGATTTGTACTTTATTGCTACTCAATTATTGCATGCGCTAAGGAGCTTACTGGGCTGATAACTGCCCAAAGGTGCTGATAAGGGGACTGACATCAGCAAGACTGATAAAGTAGGGCATTGGGTGGGAACCTATCAAAATACATACACCCCCCCACACACACACATTTGCCAGATCTTAGAGTAGAACCCCTGCCTATGTAGTGATTTGTACTATAGCATTATGCAGTTATTGTATGTGCTACGGAGCTTACTGGGCTGACAATTGGCCAAAGGTGCTGATAAGGGAATGACATCAGCATGACTGATAAAGTGGGGCACTGGGAAGTGTGGGTCAGAATGGCCTAAAACTGTTTTGCATGCAAACAAATATACACTCCCTCACTCTCACACAAACACAAACGTGCCAGTATTGAGATTAGAAACCCTACCTATTTAGTTATTTATACTACAGTGTTACACAGTTATTGCACATGCTACAGAGCTTATAGGGGTGATATAGGTTCATAGGTTCATAGGTTGGTACTAGGCTATCTGCCCGAAGGCATTTATTAGCCTAGCCAGAATGTGATGGCTTTCGCCGCCCCCTTAATTTAGTTCCCTGTGCCTCTGTCCAGCAGAGCCACTGAAGTGATCCCCGAGGTAAACTTTCTGTTTCCCATCCACTCATCAAGGTTTCTTTTGAAGAGTGTTAGTGAGGAGCTCTGCCTAATGTAGATTGGGATCTTGTTCCAAAGTATGGGAAGTCTCTGGGACAGGAATCTATCCCTCCAACACATCCTATTTATTGTTGTGGTGAGGTTTAGATCCCTAGAGAATGTGTGGCTCAAGGGGATAAGGTTTTCTTTAGGTGGAGCATGTCCATCAATTCTGGGTTGGACATGGCTTTGTATGTCAGGCAGAGATCACCTCTGAGTAGACAGTATGCAACCGAGTACAACTGGAGTTTCTTCAGTCAAGCTGCATAGAGCATCTGTTTGAGGCCAGTGATCCTCTTGGTGAAGTACGTCTGTGGTCTTTCCAGCTGTTGCAGGTGTCTTGTAAGGTACATCCCAAATGGGGCGTTGTACTCTATGATGGGTCTGATGACTGATGAGTAGAGGGGCACAATGACCTCTTTTGATCTGGATGCCAACCCTTTTGTGGTTAGGTGGGCCACATAGAAGGATTTTCTAACCACTTTGGCAATGTGATTATCAAAGGTGAGATTACTATCTACTTGGGTCCCCAGATCCCTTAATACGTCTTCCATATTTAGGGGATTACCATCTATGTGATAGTTTGTGGGTACTTTGTTTTTTCCAAAGGGGATGGCTATGCACTTTTTGGCATTTAGCTTGAGGCCATGATTTTGACACCAGGTATCCATCTCAGTGAGACCCTTTTGGAGGATGTCTGTGTCAGCTGGAGAGTCAATTATAGCCTCTAGTTTGCAGTCGTCTGCAAACTTGGTCAGCCATAGTCCTCCTGTGCTTGCCTGTACCTCTGAGAAGTATATGCCAAACAGGAGGGGTCCTAGGACTGAGCCCTGGGGAATGCCACTTGTAACCAGTTTAGAGTTGGACCTAGCTGCCGCAACTCTCACCATGTGGGTTCTGTCCATGAGCCAGTTGGAAACCCATCTTGTGATGTAGGGGTTTATGTTCAGGCTGGTGAGCTTGTCTGTAATACCAGAATGGGGAATGGTGTCGAAGGCCTTAGCGAGGTCTAGGTAGGCTGTGTGTACCACCTTTCCCTCTTCTATAGCCTTGGTAACTGTCTCAAAGAAGTCCACCAGGTTTAGGAGGCATGATCTGCCCTTAACAAAGCCAAACTGGGTAGTGTCCAGTGTTTGGAGGTTCCCAATATCTCTGTTAATGAGTTCCATGATAAAGCGCTCCATAGCCTTGTAGACCAAGTTAGTCAGGCTTATAGGGCAATAGTTCCCGGGGTATGTTGTGGCTCAACCTTTGTGGAGCGGAATAACTGTTGTTGTGCACCACTCTATGGGTATGTAGCCTGTGGAGAGGCTGAGTTTGAACAGTGTGTTTAGGTGAGGGGTTAGTTCATCTTTGAGCTTGTGTAGGACTCAGCCTGGGACACCATCTGGTCCCACTGAAGCTGTGTTTTTGGCTTTGGAGAGGGCTGTTTTAACCTGAGTGTCTGTGATTTCAGGTAATCTACATTCTTCTGGTATGGTTATGGCCCTTTTGGGGGTAAGAGGGGGGTGAAGTTTGCGCTGAACCTGTTTGCCAGGATGTTGGCGATATCGGTTGGTCCAGTGTATTTTGTGCCATTCTACACTAACTCTGAGCAGATCTGAGCATTGCCACTTATATTCTTGACATAGCTAAAGAATGCCTTGTGGTTATCTTTGGAGTCCTTGGCAATTTTTCTTTCAAAGCTCGCCTTGGATGATTTTATAAGGGATTGTAGTTTCTTGCTGATACTGATCAGGGATGTCTTCCCTTCTTGGGATTTTACTCTTTTCTGTATTCGTTTCCTCCTTCTATTGTATAGCTTTTTTATGGCAGGAGTCCACCAGACTGGTTTCCTTTTCTTGGGGGAGTGAGTCTTGGTTTTGCTTGGGATGGCATGATCCATGCATTCTTGTAGCTGCCTGTAGAATGCATTAGTAAAGGATTTTGCAGCTTGGACAGTGTTATCCTTCAGCATGGGGGCTTTGAAACTTTCCACCTCGGTCTTAAGTAACGTGAAGTTTGCTTTTGAAAAGTTTTTCATGGTAGTTTTCTTGTCCGGGAGTGGGGCGGAATATGGATATCCAAAGTGATTTGCTTATGGTCAGATCTAACCAGCGAGGGGTTGACCTCTGGTGTTGATCACCGGTTGCCCATGTTGGTGATGTCCAGGTCCAATATGTTGTCACCTCTGGTGGGAGTGTTGACCAGTTGAACCAGGGCATTTGAGTTTATAAATTCTAGGAAATGTTAGGCAAGGGAGTTATTACTTGAGTAGTTCTCCCAGTTAATATTTAGGTAATTGAACTCACCCAATATTAGGGTGTTTGGTAGGACCTTTATGTTTCCCAGTGTTTCCAGAAATGCAGAATGGAGGTCCAGGGACATGGTGGGTGATTGTAGCAAGCTACAATTTGAATTGAAGTTTTGCCCATTGTTAATTGCACATGGATAATCTCTGAAGCATCGTGCTGTGCCACTAACCTGGAGGTGTGGGTATCCTTGATTAATATGGATATGCCCCCACCTTTTATATTTTGGTTTGGGTTCTGTGGCTGAAATGTATGGTATGAGTTGTAGCCTGGTAGTGCTGGGGTGCTCTCTGGACCTTAAACCAGGTTTCTGTTACTGCACATATATTGATTTTCTCCATACTGAGGAGTGCCTCAAGTGCGTGCATTTTGAGGTTTAGACTTCTGGCATTGAGTAGCATTACCCTGTGTGCAATGGTACTTCTAAGGTGAATGACAGCAGCATATATTGTGAAGCAGAGGAATGTGAAGTGTATTGAGTGGGAACAGTCTTCTAATACTCAGACCTACACACACACACGCACACACACACACACACACACACACACACACACACACACACACACACACACACACACACACACACACACACACACACACACACGCAGGTGATGTGATATTATAAACCCAACCTCAGTACTATTACACAATGGAGCTCACCTTTTATGCTGCCATGTGCAACTGTTTACAACTGGTATGCCACTGTCCACAGCAGGACATCACTGTATGCCATTCAGGGTATCCTTGTGTGTGACTCACTCTGTTTGTGTTCCCCTGTGTCTCTTTCTCTATCACTGTCTGTCTCTCCCTTCCTCACATCTATGTGTGTGTACGCTTGACATATGTTATCTGTTGCCCATATATATGTGTGTATCACACGCAACAGATGAAGATATATCACATATGGGCCACCTACACCTAGCTGAGGGTAATCCTGTCTGATGTGTGTTTGTGTGGGGACAGTTAAGGTGTACATAGCTATCTGTATGCACATATATATATATATATATATATATATATATATATATATATTATATATATATACATACACACAATTACAGTCATATAGTCCACTGTGGGTTCCAACATGTCCTGTGATTCCCTAAGTGTAGGAGCATGCCCAGTGTGACTTTTTATAGTTAGAGTGGGACTCCATTCCAGTGATAAGTGTACTCCAGTCCTATACATGGTAAGTTACAGGTAATGCGATGTGTGTGTCATCCATTTTACTGTGTGTGTGAGTCAGAGTGCGGTATCAGTCCATGGGGTCCCTACAGCATCAGTGTGTGTGCTATGCATTGCCTCTTTGTCAAGGCCTGAGCATACTGGGCATCTGTCCACAGAAGCAGGCTCAGGGGCCTCCTCCTCTGAGTCCCACTGTGCCTGTGGGGACCTTGGCAATGGTGGTGGGCTGTGTGGCCCTTCCCCGTGCTGTTCCTGCTGCAACTGTTTCTGCAGGATCATATTGTGTAGCATGGCACATTGCACACAGACATGTGTGAACATGTATGAACATGTGTGCACATGTGGCTGGAGAGTACTGCAAGGCTCCACCAGATATGTTAAGGCAGCAGAACCGTGACTTGACCATCCCAAACACACTTTCTATAATGATCCTAGTTTGTGCATGTGCCTCATTATGGCATTCTTGTGTGGGTGTGTGTGCATTTCTGAGGGGTGTCATCATCCACGGCTCCAGTACATAGCCAACATCTCCCACCAGATGGCCATATGGGATGCCCCCACTGGCAAATGCCTGGTACAGCTGTTGTGAATGCCAGATGTGAGATTCGTGATAGTTTCCAGGGCTGCCAGCACGCACATTCATGATAATGCCTGGGCATTGCACACAGCCTGGCAAATGATGGAGGGGAAGCACTTGCAGTTTATGTAGACCCTACACTGTTCATGGGGTGGTGCTTTGATGTGGATGTGTGTGCAGTCTATCGCACCCAGTACCTCCAGGTAGTCTGCTACATGGTGGAAGAGAAGCATATTGCTGGTCCTCTCCTCACGGGTGTTGGGGAAGTAAATGTGCTCACTGGCATGTGGAAACATGGCATCTAGGAACTGGTGGAGTACCCTGGATGCAGATGCCTGTGAGACTCCCATGATGTCCCCAGTAGGTCTTTGGAAAGTACCTGTAGCTAGTATTCCTAAGGCTAAACATACCTTGGTATCCACTGTGATGGGTTCCCCTCTGTTGGCTCTGTGTCTGAGTTGAGGCTGGCACAGCTCGATGATTTGTTGCAGTATATCTCTGTCCACCCTGTAGCATTCTACTATCTCCAGATCATGTAGTCCCTGGTAAGTTACCCTGGGTCTGAACGCTCTTCTCCTCCTCCTCCTCGGTCTGTGGCAGTTGTCAGCATTATCCCCCTCACTGCCCTCAGCCTCTAGCACATACTGATGGATCAAAGCAATGGCAGCCCCTAACATTTTTCCAGTTAAAATTCCCCTGCATGTGTATATCAATGGTGCAGAGTTTGTGGGAAAAAACAGACTGTAAGGTGTTTGCATAGTTTATACTGTTGTGCTGCAGATGCTGCCTGTATGACTGGCTGACTATGATGCATTCCACCTGCTAGCTATGTAATTTGTACTTGGTTGCTTTAATTCTATTTTCCTTTTTTTACCTTCCCATTTCTGTCCATTTTAAGCCCTGAGGAGTGCCATGCAAACCTGGTGCCCAAATGTAAACAGTCCTGCTATTTCCATTTTTTTTTTTACACCCCGTGCGCACCACGGAAACCCATTTAGCTAGGGTAAACAATAAGAAATGGCCCTCCCTGGACATGAACATGCTTTTCATTTCATGGAATAAGTCAATACAGCCTCAGACACATCCCTTTCTTAGCTAAGCTTAGCTAAGGTTATCTGGGGGCCATGGAGCTCCAATGTGCTTACACCATGCATGACACACCCTTTTCATGTCTGCTGCTCCTCCTGCTTACACAATCATGTTATAGCACCTACACGGTCAGGTGCAGTTTGGCACTTAGAATATTTTTGTGATTCAGTAAATTTCCCCTCATTTGCATACCCCACTGCCTTAGTCCTTAGTTACTGCACTACCACAGAGCCTTTCCCCTTAGCAACCAGTGTTCCCTGGTATTGTTTTGATTCTGCATGCCATACACTATAATGGCAAAATGCAGATTTCCCTTAGAATTGTGTTTTCACATTTTTTTTTTTTTATTTTCGGCGTGATCCCATTTGCAAGCCGCTGCCCTACGCTTAAACAGCTGAGATCGGCCAAAAAAAAAAAACTGTTATTTTTATAAAAATGAAACACTTTTACATGCCAATGGCCATATATTTGGCTTTCATCATGCATGACACACACCCTTTTCATGTCTGCTGCTCCTCCTGCTAACATGGTCATTTTCACCAGCAAATGAGGTAATTAGCATTATGCAATGGTGTCTATGCAGGAATAGTGTAAGCAGGCTTGTGCACATCAGAACAGTAGTTTACTGGATCGCTCGGGGCTATAGTCCGTGCAGGAGTGGCTACAATGTTCCTGCATGGACAATGTGCTAAATTGAATCCCAGGGAGTGTTTAGCTAGTCTCATTATCTGTTCCTTATTGACTAAAAGAATTACTGTTCCTACTTACTGAATAGATCAAGGCAAGATTGGTGAGTGGTCCTTGTCATATCCAAGACAGAATACAGATTGCTGTTACAATGTATACATTTAATTCAGTTACAATAATTCATATACATTTCTTTTCCTTCTAGCAGGGCACACTGTTGATACATTTTAACACAAGCAAACCTCACAAATACATTTTCAGCACAAGCATCTGTACAAATCAGTGTGATATACAAATGACATGATTATTTACAAAATTCCAGCTAGCTGTGCTGGCATATGTTGCATATCTACTACCCCACTTCTCCTGGCATGGCTAGCAGTACCTCCCGTTGTCACTTTGTTTAGTCTAGTTTGCATGATAATTTTTTTGTCTCAATGCAAGGGGTTTAATAACAAGACAAATCATTAAGCAGTGGTTTAGAAAAGTAAATATAGATTTTTTTGTTTCCAAGAATGCATGGATACTGAGGGAGGTTTGTGAAGGGACTTTTGTATATAGCCTGTATTATAAGTCATAGGGAAGGATTGTGATTTTCATTACGGAACACTCCACCCTCTCCTACAGTTTAACTCAATCTTTAAATTTCTTTTCTCTCTACAAAATGGTTTCAGAATTGTGTAGGTAGGAGAAACCTGCTTGTAATTTTTAAAACTTTTATTTCCTTGCATAGGAGTCAAAAGGAGGGAAAGCCCACCTACTTTTTTAAGCTCAACTTCTCTCATACTTTGCAGAGAAATTTGTATCCACCTGCATGACATATCATAGACACAGTTCAATCTGTAGTTTACCCTGTCAGGTACTGCTGTCAATCTTAGATGGGTAATTAATCCTGCTAATGTCAGGAACACAGCAGCTGATATAAAAAAGACAGAAAGCTGTTGAACTGTTTTCCACTCTTTATTGCAGAGAGGAGGAGAATTAAAACTCCCCTTTCCCAGCAAAACAAAGCAGTTTGATCAGTTAGGGGTTTAAAGGCAATTGTCAACAACACAGTATTGAAATCCTAAACTTTAAATGTTGTTTATTTATAATAGTTTATATGTTAACATAACTTAAATATAATGTCAAAGATTTTTGTAACATTTAGTGAAAAGTCAGTAAATATTTTTTCTTGTAATGTACCAAAACATTTACCATTTTTCAAGCACCCCCACCGAGGACAGAACTGCAGAAAGAGAGACAGGTGGCAACCCTATCAACTAGGTGCACTGATACTGTTCATAAAAAAGGTCTTTTATGCTTTTTTGTGACATCCTTCAAGAGGGAGATGCATATCTGGTACACTCAGATCAATGGTAAGAGATTCCCACTGACTTTGAGTCAATCTTTACATTGTTAGAGCATTTTGTAGTCCACAAAGGAAATGGGACCATTGATGGCAACCATAATGTTCAGCTGTATTTACTTTAACGTATGTTTACTATTTGCTTTTGCATTAAAACATTAAGAAAAGGAAATAAGAAGTACTTAACTGTGTTTAAATGCACATGCACACGCACACACATACATATATATCTGTGTGTGTTTGTGTAAACACACATATACAGTTACACAAAATTGCCATTTTGATTTGTTCATAGATTAGTACTAAGCTAACTGCCCTTGCGAGCCATTTTAAGCCTAGCCAATTATCCCTTGTGAGACTCAAACCCTGCACTTTGTGCTTGGAAGGCAAACACCTTAACCATTAGGCCACCCTGTTTTTGTTGAAAGGGCATGAAGTGCACACATACAGGCATATAATCTAGTTCTCCGTTTTATACACACACACACACACACACACACACACACACACATACACACACACAGGCACACACGCACACACACACATTTTTGTACACATACTTTATACACATTATATACATGTGCAATATGAGTGCATACAATTCATTATTTACCATAAACAGCACAGCAGAGTTAAGTATTATTAATGTATACATTATAGTAAATGTTGCTTAATGTTTTACTTAGTCACTGTCACACATTGGCTATGTGTTGCACATGCTATCTTGTTCAATGTCTTTATGTCAGTATTTTTTTCTTTGTTTTGCTAAATGCATTTAATACTTGTTATTATCTTTGCCAATGTCGCCCAAGTTGTGGCTGAAAAGGGTCCTGACACCAGTTCACGTTCATGGTTACCAAAGTATAAATAAATATGAAATAGAAAAAAGGATGGTTAACATGATAGAAATAATTAAGGAACTAGTAAAGCCCATTTTAATTCTGCATCATTCTTGAGAGAGAAAAACTTCCAACTGAAGGCATTGGGAAGTAGTAGACAGACTTACTTTGGAGTCCTACTACTTGTCACTTGTAAATGTACAGCAGGGATCATTTACTGCAGTGTGAGTTTTCACACCTCAGCATGAGTGTATGGGAGAAGGTCTGTCAATTCTTTTAAAACTACAAAAAATCCCATTACAAAAGCTTGCTTTTTGTTGGAAGTAGCTAACAGCTATTTAAAACATAGAACAAGCTCTGACAGCTGCATAAATGAGGTTCAGTGAGGGAAACACAGAAGTAGCTCTGTTTCAGAAGGTGTGTTTAGATGACAGTGCTTCACAGTTCTGCCATTCTATCTCAGTGGCATGAGAAAACAACACCACTTCCTTATGTCTAGCATGAGTAATATAAAGAGGACTTGAAGTGTATTCTGGGAAGAAGGAATGACAGCAAGGAAACAAGATCACATTACCAAAGCAGGCCCCATCATCCGCCATTTTGAGGGAAACACATTAAAATTGTAAAAGAAGCACTTGGAGTGATTTTGAGGCATTAAAATAGCTCCGAAAACAAAGTTACATTGAAAAATATATTTTTTTCAGTTCTAAGGTGGAGTTTTCCTTTAAAACCTTGTTAGGCTGGAAATTGATGGATATAAATACAAGAGACTGAGATGGCATTATGGGCTACATTTGAATGTTTGTTGGGCTTAGTAATTGTAAGACGTATATCTGAGAGCAATGCCAAATTATACCAGCTTTTTACAACATTTTTGCTAGTTTGGAAATGATGCTGGAGGTTTATATTCCTTTCTTAATTGCTAAAAGTTTAATGTGACCTAGATTTGGTTAGGGGTAGAATGATTCCACATAGTCTCAGACAGCAATCATTTAGGCTATGCAGGAGATGTTCTTAAGGGACATCTAGGGACTCTCATCCAACAAAATGTGACTCCATCTTTATTGTCCCAGAAATCAGAGCTCTAGCCAGCTAGACTACAGGGAAGAGACAGGGAATGTTATACATACAGTTCAAGAGGCAGATATTGTTTTTATGCTGATGACAAATCACTGTGCAGTTTCCCTCATCATGTTATTCACTGAGGAGGGATCAAAAGGTAATTGTTAGAGTATAGACTCATAATTTGAAGACAAAAATTTAAATGCACATGGCTATGTAGTTTGAATCCCAGTGGGAAGCTTTCCTAAAAAAAGTTTGTTGGGATTCTTAACTCTTTCACTCCAGTGAAGCTCAGGAAGTTTGCACTGTAACTTCCAATGGGCGGAGCCTAAGCCTTTTGACAGAATCAAATTATGTCCTCACATTTCAAACAAATGTTCATATCTCTGAAACCATAGGGGCTATGAAAGAAGTATAAATGGCAAACTCTTCAGCGCAAACTATTTTTATAGTAGTAGTATTCTTTAGGTTCTAGGTCATAAACATAATTTTATAAGTTACAGTAAATGCACTAGCAATTATATTTGTAATATTTTGTAAACAACTAACAATATCTCAGCAACCACTCAAGTTACACACATACTGTCAGCAGCATTTTATTCATGTAGCCAAGCACTTTCATATGAGGCTAAGGAGTTCTGTCTGTGTTACTTGGTCATTGAGATATTTAGACAAATGTGAAAATGATATCTATGCAAATTAATTTCATAAAAACAACTGTTAATATCTATTTACATGCACTAGACAGAGGTAAAATATTAATGCAGTTGAGTTTGCCATTGTGATGGCTTTAAGATGAAATCTTTTAAAACCTTGTAAATAGCATGGTTTTGGAATTATTGATGCAAATATAAACAAGCAATATTTGAAGCCTAGAGGCATCAGTAGGAGTTAACTGCAGATGCACCTGGAGGCATCACTCAGATGTAATGAGTTAATTAAATTTGCAGATTTATGTGGGTGAAGGCATACTACTGCATGACTTTGGATCAACAGACAGCATGCAAGGAAGACAACATCCTTCAGCTGTAAAAATGCATGCAAGGAATTTGAATTTAGGAATGTGGGTAAGGTTAAAGAGTATGAACAGCTCCAACTGTACTTAGAACTGTTAGCAGAGAATGTACTATGGGCTACAAAGTGGAGAAATTATTAGCGGGTTTTTGATGGGAGGATAACAGTTTTGCTGTTGATGCTAAGGGAATAAATAACAAATTTCTTGTCTTCTGTCAGCAGCACTCTTCAGACACACACCAAGAGAAAAGGGAGTAGTGGGATCAGGTCAATAATTTCTGGAATCATGCAATGTGGAACCCCTTTTATTTATTTAACATTTATTTACCTGGAAAGTCCAACTTAGAATGAAGCCAATATTCAGGGGAGGCCCAGGGAGAAATAATCCAGATGACTGTCTTTGTGATATGAGGAAACAGAGAAAACACACACGAACGCAGGGAGGACATGCAGACTCCACCAAGAAGGCACTCTAGCCAAGAATCGAACTGGAGAACCTCTTGCTGTGAGGCAGCAATGCTACCACTGCACTACTGCACTGAGTCTTTCCCTAAACCTGTAAGTGTGGTCATTGCAGGGTTCCATTCTGTGAGATAAAATCAGGCTAGACAGAAAGGGTGCTCCTAAGGTTAAGGACACAGGGACAGATGGAGTGAATGCTGAAGTGTATAATCTCCTGCAGGGGGAAATGATTAATCCATGAGTCCTCCTGTTTGAGTTGTTTCAGAGAGAGGAATGTGTGAATGCACCCTGCAATTTCCGCAATTACATTTCCACCAAAACTAGGGAAAGACTCATTAAAAGTGATCAGTTATCAGCCAGTCTCAATATGAATGTGACGAGTTACACCAGAGTTCAATGTGAAAGAATGAGAAAAGTTTTCCTTTCCCTCATACTGCCCACCCATACAGGATTTATTACTGGGTGGTCAAGTACTGATAATGTCCATATCCTCTGTATAGACATGAAAGGGTTAAAGAACATCCCTGAATCTAAGACAGCTTTTATGGTTGATCTCAAGTAATTTTCTGGCTTGATAAAATGGTCATGTGTAACATATAACCATTTAAATGGTTATGGATATTGTTTATTTATTTATTTAGTTGTGTATTTATTAATTTGCATACATTTACTAGTTATGGAATTTATTTATTATTATTTGTCATACCCAGCTGATATCCATTATCATTAGGGTGACTGCAAAATATCCCAAACAACAAATTAAAACAAAAAGATGCAATCAGAATCGCCATATAGCTGAAACACCTGATGTTCACAAGGGTCATTTGCATATATCCCATGTGCCACTGTTACAGGAGGTTTGGGAGGTCACTCATTGGAAATTCTAGCTTGGCTGGAGTTTTCATTTAGTTTTTTCTGATTGGTTTTTCAGTGTGACCCTCTAACTTTTTGTTTTAATTTGTTGTTTGGGATATTTTGCAGTCACCCTAATGATAATGGACATCAGCTGGGTATAACAACCCTGTGTTGGTGGGGTTTGGTTTTATTGGCCTGAAATTATTCATTAAAATGGCTTCAAATGTAAAAGTCACGGGCAATCAGAATTGCCATAAAGCTGGAATACCTGATGTTCATAAGGGTCATTTGCATATATCCCATGTGCCTCTGTTACAGGAGGTTTGGGAGGTCACTCATTGGAAGTTCTAGCTTTGCTGGAGTTTTCATTTAGTTTTTTTGATTCTAAGGTAAGGAAATGAAAGTTTTATAAAATCCAAGCAGGTCTGTGGTACCTACACAATACTGGTACCATACTGTAGGGAGAAAAGAAACCTAAGCTTTTTGCAACTTGTTCACATATGGTGAGACTGACATTTGCAAGTAAAGAAGCTGTATCTGTGGGTAATTAGATTCACAAACGGTCAATAAAGGAATCTCCAAATCATTGAAATATAAGGTACAGTGACTTGCAAATGAATCAGTATTGATTATGAATATCATTTATGTATTTACTTATTTGCATATTTACAGGGAATGACTGACAGGCCATTAGAAACCACTTTTCAGTGAAGAATGCAAAAACAACAGTTAAAACATTATAACATCAAATATTATACAATTGTGAAATAAACAGCAATGAGAAATAAGCCTGTGTATGAAGGTAAAATAAAGGTAATACTTCTGAAACAAGCATTTTGGAATGCAGCATGGTCATCAAGAGTAGTAGAAATAATTAAATGAATTGCTATTAGCAATGTTTCAAAATTAGTGGTGATTTAAAGCAGAAAGACTCAATGCCTACAAAAAACTCCAAGTATTGTTTGATGCCCTGCTGGTAATTTGAAACAAAGAAGCAAGGAAAGTAACACTACTGCTTTTTGTGTCTCGTGTAGTTGTTTAAACTGAGATTGACACTTTCTGCATTACCTGTTCCATTTTGTATTATGTTTTGAGAAAACTGTTTGTTCTGGTGCAATTGTTCTAGGTGGCAGAGAAACAAATTACTAAACTGTGTTTTTTTATTGTTTAGCTTGGTTCTTGACTGATACGTAGCTACTCAGAGTATATCTGTTGCCTTGTCTTCTCTGATAAGACTTAAGGCTTACAAAAACTACAAACACCGTTTGACTCCCTGGTGATTTGAAACAAAGAAGCAAGGAAAGGAACCTACATCTTTTTCTGTCTGATGTCTAGATGGTTAAACTGATAGACCTGCTTTCTGTATTACCTGTTCCATTTTGTACTCTGTTTTGAGAAATTTGTTTGGCCTTGTGTTTTTGTTCTAGGTGACAGACAATTAATCTAGAGTGTGTGTGTGTGTGTGTGTGTGTGTGTGTGTGTGTGTGTGTGTGTGTGTGTGTGTGTGTGTGTGTGTGTGTGTGTGTGTGTGTGTGTGTGTGTGAGTGTGTGTGTGTGTTTCCATTTTTCAGTTTGTTTCTTGAGTGATACTTAAAAACACAGAGTAATTCTGTGGCTTTGATTTCTCTGATAAGACCCAAGGCCTACAAAGACTACAGGCACTGCATGACTCCCTGCTGGTTTTTTGAAACAAAGAAACAAGGAAAGTAATGCTATCTCTTTTTGTGTCTGATGTGTAGTTGCTTAAACTGTAAAAGCTGCTTTCTACACAACCTGTTCTATTTTGTTTTCTGTTTTGAGAAATCTGTTTGACTTGGTCTTTTTGCTCTGGGAGGCAGATAGACAAATTACCTAGCCTGTTTTTTTTTTCATTGGTTAGTTTGGCTCTTGAATGATGCATAAATACACACAGTATATATGTGGCCTTGTCTTCTCTGATAAGACTTAAGGTCTACAAAAATTACAAGCACTGTTTTACTCCCTGCTGGTGAGTTGAAACAAAGAAACAAGGAAAGTAATTCTATATATTTTTGTATCTGATGCCTTTCACACCTTTAGACCAGCTACTGTACAGGAGGGAGCTAAAGGTGCAGGAGTCTCAGCCTATATTAAAACCAACCCCTCACATCCAGACTAGTTAAAGCGTATGACCCACTGGAACTTATACATGTGCAACTCAGCATAAAGATGGTCTCGTACCATATCCTTGCAACATATAGCTATTGGCTAAGGCTCTTGCCACCCCCATAGTGCTTTTTTAGGCAAGGCTCAAAAGACAAACCCACCTCCTTAGAAAACAAAAATGGAAAAAACTAAGGGTAATGCTGCTCAACGCCAGAAGTCTAAATATCAAGATGCAGGCACTCGATGCACTCCTCAGCATGGAGAACATTGACATCTGTGCAGTAACTGAAACCTGGTTCAAGGCTCCTGAGAGCACCCTAGCGCTACCAGGCTATACCTCGCATCATGCTTTTCAGCCCCAAAACCTGGGCCGAACCACAAAGGGGGGGAGTGTCCATATTCATCAAGGACACCCACACCTCCAGGTTAGTAGCAACACATGAAGCATCAGAGACCATACAGGTGCAACTAACCATAGGCAAAACTGCTATACAACTGGTAGCATGTTACAGACCACCCTCCCAATCTCAGGAACCCAACTCAGCCTTCCTGAAGACATTGGAGGATATGAATGTATCACAAAATACCATCATACTGGGAGACTTCAACTACCCAAACATAGATTGGGTACATTATTCTAGCCCTAACACCCTAGCCCAAAGGTTCCTGGAATTCATAAATTCAAATGCACTGGAACAACTAGTCACCTCTCCCACTAGGGGAGATAATATACTAGACCTGATCATCACAAACATGGGGACAAAATGCTCCACACCGGAGGTATACCCCTCACTAGTGAGATCTGACCACAAACTAATCATCCTGTTTATACATATCCCACCTCCACCCCCAGCACAAAAGACCACAGTGAAAAACTTCTCAAAAGCAGACTTCACTCTTCTTAAGACTGAGATGGTATCCTTTAAGCCCACTGGGCCAGTGGATACCACATCCCACAATGCCGAATCCTTCACAAATGCTTTCTATGGACATCTCCAAGAATGCATGGATCATGCAATTCCAAATAAATCCAAGTCCCCCGCCACCAAAGGCAAGCGTCCTGTCTGGTGGACCTCAGCCATTAACAAATTGTATAACAAAAGAAGGAAGCTACTGCACGTCAGAGCAAAATCCCATAAAGGGAATACATCTCTGATCAACATTAGCAGAAAACTACGTTCTCTCATAAAAACATCCAAGGCCAACTTTGAGAAAAAAATCGCTAAGAACACTAAAGATAACCACAAAGCCTTCTTCAGCTATGTTAGAAACCTGGGGAAAACCCTCAGATATGCTCAGAGTTAGTTCACAACAACAAAAAATACACTGAACCCACAGATATTGCCAACATTCTGGCTGACAGGTTCAGTGCAAATTTCTCCCCTCCCTCACCTCCAAAAGAAGAAATACTTATCCCAGCTGAATGTAATCTCCCTGTCATCGCAGATGTCCAAGTGAGAACCACCCTCAACAAAGCTAAAAACACAGCATCAATGGGACCTGACGGTATCCCGGGCTGCATGCTACGTGAACTCCAAGAGGAGCTAAACCCGCACATAAAAATGCTATTTAACCTTAGCCTTACTACAGGATATGTACCTGAACACTGGCGTACAGCAACAGTGGTCCCACTCCACAAAGGGGGTACCTCTACAGACCCTGGGAACTACCACCCCATATGCTTAACCAGCCTGGTCTGCAAAGCTATGGAAAGAATCATTATGGAACTCATAAACAGAGACATAGGGGACCTACAGACACTTGACCCCACCCAGTTCAGCTTTGTAAAGGGCAGATCCTGCCTTTTGAACCTGGTTGACTTTTTCGAAACAGTCACTAGAGCCATTGATGAGGGCAAAGCAGTCCATACAGCCTACCTGGACTTGGCTAAGGCCTTCGACACAATACCCCACTCAGGCATCATAGATAAGCTCAACAGCTTAAACGTAAACCCTTATGTCACTAGATGGGTTGCAAACTGGCTAAAGGACAGAACCTATAAAGTTAAAATCGCTGGAGCAATGTCAGACTCAAAGCCAGTCACAAGTGGTGTCCCACAGGGATCTGTCCTGGGACCCCTCTTGTTCGGCATTTATTTCTCAGATGTTAAAGCAAACATGGGAGGGTTGTGGGTGACAAAGTTCGCAGATGACTGCAAACTAGGCACCATAGTCGATACACCAGTGGACACATACATCCTACAAAAAGGCCTCACAGAAACGGACAACTGGTGCCGGAGTCACGGCCTTAAACTAAATGCCAAAAAATGTATAGTCATCCCCTTTGGGAAAAACAAAGTACCCACAAATTATCACATAGACAGCAACCCACTGAGTATGGAAAAAGTAATCAGAGACCTAGGGACCCAAGTCGACAACGAACTCTCATTTGACACCCACGTTGCCAAAGTGGTTAGAAAAACATTCTACCTTGCACACCTCATCATGAAGGGATTCACATCCAGATCCAAGGATGTCATTGTACCCCTATACTCCTCCCTCATCAGACCCATGATTGAGTACAATGCCCCATTTGGTATGTACCTCACCCGACATTTGCAACAGCTGGAGAGACCACAAAAGTACCTCACCAAGAGGATCAAGGGTCTCCAACATATGTCTTATTCTGCCAGACTAAAGAAACTTCAGCTCTATTCAGTAGCATACTGCCTGCTCAGAGGTTATCTCTGCCTGACGTACAAGGCCATGTCCAATCAGGATCTGATGGACATGCTCCATCTCAAAAAATCCAAATCCATCAGGACCACGAGAGCTAAAGACTTAAACCTCACCACAAGTATGAATAGGACATGCTGGAGGGATAGATTCATAACCCAGAGGCTTCCCATGCTTTGGAACAAGATCCCAGTTCATATTAGGCAGAGCCCCTCACTGACTCTCTTCAAGAGAAATCTTGATGAGTGGATGGGAGATCGTAAGTTTACCCCAGGGTCACATCTGTGTCACTGCTAGACAAGGGCACAGTAAACTAATTATTTTATATAAGGGGACCTTCATTGTGTCACTACTAGACAGAGGCACAGTATTCTAAATTTATTCTGTACATTTTTGTACCATTTCATGCGGTGGCAAAAGCCACATCATTATGGCTAGGCTTACAAATGCCCCAGGGCAGATAGCCTAGTACTAAACTATGAAACTATAAACTATGTACCAGGAAACCCATACTACCTATCTCAATGTACTAGAACTCCTCACTACTCAACCTAATATGATTTTCTTGGGGGATCTCAAATACCTTTCTAATAGAGTGGGAATCCTACACCAGTTCTAATGCACAAGCCCAACAATTCCTAAACTTTGTTAATATTAACATTCTGAAACAATTGGTCCATTCTCTTACTGGGGTACAAACACCCTTGTTCTTATACTCACAAACATGGGAGAGTGAAGTTCCTCACCAAATGGAATGTCTTTGCTAATCAGATCTGACCATAAGGCAGTATTGTTTGAAATAAAAATGAAATACAGGGATCCAGTGAAACCTAAAAACTTTAAGAACTATTTCAAGATTAACCTCTCTCTACTAAGAGACACTTTGGTTAAATTCCAAGCACCCCCAAACCCAGTAATCACCATAGCATATGCTGAACTATTTACAAAAATCCCTGTACACCCATACTGATAGCTGTATAGAGCAAGCTGTGCCCACTAATATTAAAAATTAGACAAACTCAAAAGACAATCCACCTTGGTGGAATCACAAAATCAATCAGATATACAACAAAAGAAAAAATCTTGGCCATGTGTACGAGGAACAAAGCCCTACATATTAAAACCCCCCTGACCAATCTAAACAGGCAGCTAAGAGGGTTAATTAATACTTCAAAGGCTAAATCTGAGGAAAAAATGGCTTGTCAGACAAAGAACAACCACAAAGCTTTCTACGGCTATGTCCTTAATCTCAGGGACATATTCAGTAATGTGCAGAACTTAATGTAAATGGCATCACTCACACTAAACCAAAGACCATTGCCAATCTTTTGGCTGATCGGTTCAGCTTAAATTTCTCCACCTACTCCCGCTGATGGTCCAAAGGAAATATCACAATCCCCCAACCATTACTAGGAAACAGGTCATCAATGCACTTTCCAAGGACAAAAACACTGCATCAATGGGCCCTGATAACATCACAGCATGCTTAATAAATAGCATGAAACATGACCTTTCTGGTCCACTTAAATCACTTTTCAAGTGGAGCCTGCAGTCAGGGTTTGTGCCCAAGGAATGGAAGTTGGCTACTGTCATTCCCCTGCACAAAGGAGGTCCAACCGCTGATATGGGTAACTATAGGCCCATAAATCTGACTAGCCTTATATGTTAGGCCATGGAAAGAATCATCATGGAAATGATAAATGAAGACATAGATAACCTGCAAAGGCTAGACTCATCACAGTTCAGCAGTTCAGCTTTGTTAAGGAAAAGTTATGCTTACTAAATCTGGTGGACTTTTTTTGAGTAACACCAAAGCAATGGATGAAGGCAATACCATGCACACAGTTTATCTTGACCTTGTCAAGGCTTTTGAAACAATACCTCACTCAGGCATTATACACAAGCTCAGTAATTTAGGTATAAACCCTTTTATTACCTGATCGATAGCCAACTGTCTCACTATTAGGACACAGTCAGAAAAGTGATAAGGTTGGCAGATATAAAAGTCCGTGGTTTAAAACAATGTAAGAATAAAAAAGAGATAAATCCACAGGCCACCAGGCTGAAATCAAAGTTCTTTTATTAAAACAAAAGTGAAGTTAGCACTTTCGGGTAAAAACCCTTCCACAGACATAAAAACATCAAACAATCACAATATTTAAAATACATACTGGCCAATCACCAAGTAGAAACAATAAAACACTCAACACAATTATTTTACATAGGGTCTATGCCTACTGAGTATAGGCTTTAAAGGCACCACGCCATTTAAACCAGGATATCTATTAGCCCCCAGTTCAATAATCCATCTTGTTTCATTATACTCAGTATTATTTACAAGGTCCCCCTTTCTATTACTATCTCTTATATGTTGCAGGGCTTGAAATAAGAAACTGTGATCTTTGTGACCCTCTATATGCATGGCTAGGGCATTATGCTTATCAGATAGTCTTATTGCTGAAATATGTCGTAAAATTCTATCCTTCAACCTGCAGTTCGTCTTGCCTACATATAATGCTGCACAACAAGTGCAGCAAGCCAAATAAATAATATTTTGTGACAGGCATGTAGCAAAAACTCTAGGTGAGTACTCTTTGTGTGTAATAGGATGTTTAAAATATGTGTTCTATTAATAAACCTACATGCTTTACAACACTGACATGGATATGTGCCTATTCTGTTAGGCATTGTCATATCACTACATGTCCTATCACAAAGAATCTGTTTTAAGTTCTTATTTCTCTTGTAGACAAAATCAGGATGTCCACCTACCAAGCACTTCAGGGAGTCATCTGTATTTAAAATCTTCCGTTTGTCTCTTATGACATCTTGTACCCATCCAATGTCACTACTGTAGGTAAGATACAGGGGAACATGACTTTTATCATTGTGAGCATGTCTATACCTATAACGATGTGGTTGATGTACCATGTTATTATCTCTGTTAATCTTCCCCTTTTGGGATAGCCATGGTGCTGCTATAGTTTCCCTTAACCTAATAGAATCCTTCATGGTGTCATTAACCATGTCTCCATTGTAACCTCTAGTCACAAGTCTATCAGTAAAGGTACTCAGCTCATACTCAAAGGCCTCATCATCAGTACAAAGTCTGGACAGGCGTAGAGTTTGTCCTTTCACTATGTTATGGAATACATGGCCTGGATGCATGCTATCCTTACATAAAAGGCCATTCCTCCAACAATTTTTTCTGAATACCTTAGAGTGTATAACGCCCTCATAGGTTTGTTCTAATTTAACATCTAAAAAAATCTATCTCCTTAAAAGAATAATTCATAGTAAAGCATAGAAATTCTGTAGAATTTTCTAGGTATTCAATAAACAATTTTAAAGAATCAACAGTACCTGTCCATAGAAAAAAACACATCATCTACAAAACGTGAGTAGAAAACTAAATATGATTTCCACGTATGTTCTGCTTTAAAGACAGTATCGATCTCCCATTGTGCAAGAACCATGTTAGCATAAGAGTTGGCACAGGGGTTGCCCATGGCAACCCCACATCTCTGCCAATAGCTACACCCATTGAAAAGGAAAACTGTATTTCAAAACTATTTCCAAAAGACTCAAAATCTGTTGTATTTTATATGCTGTCATTGTGGGTTGTTCAATCAATAATTGCTTCAATGCCCTAAGTCCAAAATCATTGGGTATCACAGTGAACAAATCACAGACATCGAAAGTTACTAGTAAATAATGCTTGCATTGTGTGGTAATCCTGATTTAATTATACGGCCAGCAGATAAGGGAGGGGGGGCCATGGTCCTGATGGATACTGTATACTACAATGATAAAATTGAATCTATGCTTAATAGCAATGTTACATATGTTAAAATATGTTCTCATGAGGTAAACAGCATTATTATTTGTGTAAAGGACATGTTAGAGGACTTGCAGTCATCAGGTGTCATTATGGAGGAAGTTTTCAATTTTGTACTCATAGAACATCCTACCATTCCTATTTCTAAAGCCCTGCCTAAGATACATAAAAACTCATGTAATCCACCTTTCAGGCCGATTGTATCTGGCAGAGGTTGGGTGATGGAGAATTGCTCCATTTGGGTAGAACAACAACTTAAACCCATTGTAACTAGTGTATCTAGTATCTAGAAGGACACAGCACATTTTTTGACTAGTCTTTATGACTTTCTTGCTACTCAGCCTGTATGCAAGCATTATTTACTAGTAATTTTAGATGTCCGTGATTTGTTCACTGTGACACCCAATGATTTTGGACTTAGGGCATTGAAGCAATTATTGATTGAACAACCCACAATGACAGCATATAAAATACAACAGATTTTGAGTCTTTTGGAAATAGTTCTGAAATACAATGTTTTTCTTTTTAATGGGTGTAGCTACTGGCAGAGATGGGGGGTTGCCATGTACACCCCCTGTGCCAACCCTTATGCTAACCTGGTTCTTGCACAATGGGAGATTGATACTGTCTTTAAAGCAGAACACATGTGGAAATCATATTTAGTTTTCTAATCACGTTTTGTAGACAATGTGTTTTTTCTATGGACAGGTACTGTTGATTCCTTAAAATTGTTTATTGAATACCTAGAAATTCTACAGAATTTCTATCCTTTACTATGAATTATTCTTTTAAGGAGATAGATTTTTTAGATATTAAATTAGAACAAACCTATGAGGGTGTTATACACTCTAAGGTATTCAGAAAAAAATGTTGGAGGAATGGCCTTTTATGTAAGGATAGCATGCATCCAGGCCATGTATTCCATAACATAGTGAAAGGACAAACTCTACGCCTGTCCAGACTTTGTACTGACGATGAGGCCTTTGAGCATGAGCTGAGTACCTTTACTGATAGACTTGTGACTAGAGGTTACAATGGAGACATGGTTAATGACACCATGAAGGATTCTATTAGGTTAAGGGAAACTATGGCAGCATTATGGCTATCCCAAAAGGGGAAGATTAACAGAGATAATAACATGGTACATCAACCACATCGTAATAGGAATAGACATGCTCACAATGATAAAAGTCATGTTCCCCTGTATCTTACCTACAGTAGTGACATTGGATGGGTACAAGACGTCATAAGAGACAAATGGAAGATTTTAAATACAGATGACTCCCTGAAGTGCTTAGTAGGTGGACATCCTGATTTTGTATACAAGAGAAAGAAGAACTTAAAACAGATTCTTTGTGATAGGACATGTAGTGATATGACAATGCCTAACAGAATAGGCACATATCCATGTCAGTGTTGTAAAGCATGTAGGTTTATTAATAAAACACATATTTTTAAACATCCTGTTACACACAAAGAGTACTCACCTAGAGTTTTTGCTACATGCCTGTCACAAAATATTATTTATTTGGCTTGCTGCACTTGTTGTGCAGCATTTTATGTAGGCAATATGAACTGCAGGTTGAAGGATAGAATTTTACGACATCTTTCAGCAATAAGACTATCTGATAAGCATAATGCCCTACCAATGCATATAGAGGGTCACAAAGATCACAGTTTCTTATTTCAAGCCCTGCAACATATAAGAGATGGTAATAGAAAGGGGGACATTGTAAATAATACTGAGTATAATGAAACGAGATGGATTATTGAACTGGGGGCTAATAGATATCCTGGTGTAAATGGCGTGGTGCCTTTAAAGCCTATACTCAGTAGGCATAGACCCTATGTAAAATAATTGTGTTGAGTGTTTTATTGTTTCTACTTGGTGATTGGCCAGTATGTATTTTAAATATTGTGATTGTTTGATGTTTTTATGTCTGTGGAAGGGTTTTTACCCGAAAGCGCTAACTTCACTTTTGTTTTAATAAAAAAACTTAAATTTCAGCCTGGTGGTCTGTGGATTTATCTCTTTTTTTATTTTTACACTATTAGGACACAGGAGGTCAAAATAAGTGATGTCACCTCCACTAACAGGCCAGTCACTAGTGTATTCCTCCAGGGCTCAGCACTGGGTCTACTCCTTTTTGGCATCTATTTCTCTGATATGGAAGCAAACACTGAAGGTTTATGGATGACTAGGTTTACAGATGACTTTAAGCAGAAGGTTATCATAGATTCCCCTGCAGGCACTAGCATTCTTCAAGAAGACCTAACCTATCTCTGACTAACAAATGGTGCCAAAGCCATGGCCTTAAACTCAATGCTAAGAAATGCATAATGTACCCTTTGAGAAGTCAACCATCCTGACTAATTACTATGTTGATAATACACCCCTAAGAATCGACCCAGAGGTCAGGGATCTGGGTACGCATGTATACAGTAGCCTTACCTTCGACCACCACATCGGTGAAGTGGTGAAGAATTCCTTTTATGTTTCACAACTTATAAGTAAGGGCACAGCATGTAGATCCAAAGAAGCCATTATCCCACTGTACTCTGCCCTTATCAGACCAATAATAGAGTACAAGTCTCCCTTCGGTATGTACATGAAAGGCATATGCAGCAACTAGAGCGAACTCAGAGATTCCTTACAAAAAGAATGCAAGGTATATCTAAACCTGCCTTACACAGAGCACCTTTAATTCCTTTCTCTCTACTTAGTTTCCTATATATTGCTGATAGGTGACCTATGTGCCTAGATCACAAGGCATCTGCAAACCCCACATTTATGAATCTCCTGAATATTTGTAAGTCAAACAGTACGAGAAATACAAGGTCTGGGGACCTGAATGTTGACTGTGATTTAAACAGAACATGCTGGAGAGACAGATATGTGTCAGAGAGTGACTGATCCTCTGATGAAACAGCCTTCCCAGCCATGCAAAGCTGAGTTCATCTATTATACAATTTAAGCATAACCTAGATCAGTTGATGGAGAATAGGAAATTTGCACCAGGCCTGGCACCCATGTCCCTTATGGACAGAGGTTGCTTATAAATGCTTGGCCCTCAGTGTCCTATTTGCATACATGACATTATTATTCTTTTGGAAAAACTTGGCTAGGCTTAGAAAGCCTGACACCCACCCACCCCGGGTCATTAACCTAGAAAAGTCTATGAATCTATGAATATATGTGTACTTGCTTAAACTGATGGCACTGCTTCTTGTATTACCCGTTTCATTTGTATTCTGTTTTGAGAAAACTCTTTGGCCTGGTGTTTCTGTTTTGCATGGCAGACAGACAAATTACCTAGGGTGTGTTTTTTTCATTGGTTAGTTTGTTTCTTGAGTGATACTTAAATAAACAGAGTATATCTGTAGCCTTGTCTTCTCCGATAAGACACAATGCTTAGAAAGCTACACTATTTGACTCCCCCTGCTGGTGATTTGAAAAAAAAGAAATAAGGAAAGTAATAATTTTTTGTGTCTGATGTGTAGTTGCTTAAACTCATAGAGTTGCCTTCTGTATTACCTGTTCCATTCTGTTTTCTGTTGTGAGAAATCTGTTAGGCCCAGTGTCTGTTTTCTAGGTGGGATATAGACAAATTTCCTTGGCTGTATTTTTTCATTGGTTTGTTTGTTTCTTGAGTGATACTTAAATATATAGAGTATATCTGTGACATTGTCTTCTCTGATAAGACTCAAGGCCTACAAAAACTACAGTCACTGTTTGACTCCATGTTGGTGATTTTTCCCACACACCCTGCCACTCCTTACTCTGCTTTTTCATCTTGGTTATTTTTAACCTGCCTATCCTTACTATAAATTGAGCTGTGAAAGGTCCTCCCTTTCAATACTAATATAGCCTTTCCTTGTGTTTATTTTGAGAAGAAGTGCATTTTGCTTCTCATCGTCCATTCTGCTGATTTACTTGCTCTGAATTCATTATCTAGTTAGTTGTCACATAAAACAGTGTATTTTTAAATTCTCACAAGCTCTTTTCTATGTTTTTACAAGGAGAAGATTGAGGATTTTCCATCTAGTGGCAGTAGGTGGTAGCCTGGTCTATACAAGTTGAGAAACACACTAGAAAACCTTGAACTTAGTCATTTTATTAGCCAGAGGGCTTATTAGTCCACTTTTTCTGCTTTCAGTGCTTGTAGAAATTCAGCACAATTTAGCAGTTCTTTTCTTATTTCCACAAAGCAAAGTACTTTTATTGAATCATCACATTTTTATAAGCTATTTAAACTACACTGCTGTTTTTTCTTGAATTACTTATTGCTTTTCTTTGGGCCTTTCTTAATGGTTGCTTAAGTTTGGTTGTTGTAGCATTGCACTTATTTATTTATTTTATTTATTTTACATTTGTTAACCGGGAGTGCCTGACTGAGCCAATAAGACCCTTTTTCAGCAGAGGCCTGGGGAGAAAAGCTCTACTTAGAAAAATTACAGCTACATTTAGATATTTATTGTGACACTCTTACTGTGTTTTTACATTAGGAACGTAACTGGAATTATTCATCTTATGGCAGTAAGTGTCTTCCTGGTCTATAAGAGTTGGGGAACACAGACAAGGGCTCTAAATCTAGTTGTTTTATGGGCCAGATGGCTCAGTAGTCAGCTTTCTATACTTTCAGTGTTGGTTTAAATTTGGCGTGTTTGTGTGGAGCTTCTCAACTCCCATTAAAATGCAAACACTTAGAAGCAAATTTTCATTGTAGAACTGCCCATAAAGCAGTACTCTGTAAAGCAGGAAGTACAGAGCAAATACGTTGCACATTGGCGAGCTAAAAATAGATAGTTTGCGCATCAATTGATGATATAACTACATTTAGTGAAATTTAGTATTTTATAGCCTAGTCTGCCTCCAAACCCACACCTCCCAAAAAGCACCCTTAATAGCCTTCTGTTAACTCTTGTACACCACACCCTTGAATCCCACCAGTTAGGAGGACCATACAATATGAATATGCAATTTCCTAACTTCTCTGCAGCCAGCCTGGTAGGTATGGGTATCTTGAGACAATTGCAGAAATTGTTTCATGTTTACTGGCAACCACCTAAACTTTAAAGTAATGTATACATTATGCGAGAGGTGTGCATATACAACATCATTAGAGGCTAATCTCTCACATATAAGTGAACATCAGGTTATCAAAACAACACACATAACACTTACCACACATAGCACACAACCACTTAGACCAACACAATGCTGAGGCATATAAATGCTATCAACTTAAACAACTGAGACTTCCTAGAACATACATCATCAAAGACTTCCCTCAGCAAACCCAAAAGCAAGCAATAAAAACAACACCTAAAGATGCACAATATAGCCACACTCGGTGCAGCCCCAAATACAAAGTCCATAAAGCAGGCAAACACACTTCCCAGGATTCTAGTCATATTGGACTCCATTTTAAGACATACTGGTGCCCGTCTAACCAAGCTAAACAAGCAGAAGATAATGGTTATTTGCCTATTTGCAGCCAGGATGCACCAATTTACTTACACGCTCAAGTCACTCCACCACAAGCATCAGTATGACTCCATCACAGTCAGTCTAGGTGTAAATGACCTGAGAGGTACCTCCATTGGCTATATGAAGAGAGACATTATAGATTTCTTTGACTACGTGTCTCAGGCTAGTTTAAGCCTTGCATTGAGCAGCAGTTACCTTCACCAAAGATGAAGCCACAATATGAACAAAAGCAACTGGCTGAGTTTCTAGTGTCATTCTGAGGGGATTCAGTATTTATCAGCAAGGGAAGACACGGTTAACAGTCCACATTGCTTTGCCAAGGATGGGTTACACCTGTCCCCTCTAAGCTTTTAAATACTGGCTAAAACTTTATCCTTTCCCATATTGCCTTTTTCAGGCAATGCCAAATTGACAAATCAACAGACATTGCAAAATCAAATGAACTGAACCTCAAGGTGTTATTATTCAATGCCAAGTGCCTAAATAAAAAAAAAAAAAACTTTACTCCCTCCAAGCCCTCCCCACCCTGGAGAATATAGACATCTGTGCAGTTACTGAGATGTGGTTTAAAGCTGCACAGAGCACGCTGGAAGTGCAAGTTTTCAGTGCAGTCCACACTTTTACACCAGTAGATGCACAGACAAGGACTTAAGGTGAAGGTGTCTCAAAATACGTCAATAACTAGCATACCTCTAAGTTAGATAAACAGTATGAAGTGCTAAAAGTTCTACACATGCAGGTCACTATTGATAAAAATTCCATATCCTATCCTAGCAAGCTATGGGTTATCCTCTATGTCCCACAAAACTCATAATCCAGTGGAAACACTCAACATCCAACCTAAAACTTTAGCCATGGGGGAATTTGATTATCCCTCTATAGACTGGGAATCCTGCACAACCTCAAATCTGCAGGCACAGAGATTCTTGGATGCTATAAATACAGAATTCAAAGTCAGTGTTGCAGTAAAAACACAGGCAATAGTGATAAATAAATAAATCCAACATCAAGAAAGTCAAAAAAGTTTAATCCAGAGCTTTTGGGTAAACCACCCTTCTTCAGGGCTAATAAAACAATGTTAAAATACAAGCTTTAAATAGGAGCACATAATATCACATGATCACAGTCGGCTTATTACAACCCCCTCCCCCATTTTACAAGACATTTAAAATAATATCAGTCTTTTTTATATATATAAAAAAAACATATTCAAAGATTCTCCATCTGTCTTCTAACTAAAATGGGTTTTATGCTAACTGTATTATTTAAACCAGGTATCGAATCAGCACACACTCTAACTATCCATTCATACTCTTTATTTTCTAAAACATTATTCATATCATCACCTCTCACTTCCTTCATTACTATATTAAAACTCTAAACTTAAAGCAATGCTCAGGACCACTTCCTATGCTGTGTTTACTTAATGCATTAGTGGGGGTACTTCTAAGAAATTTGAAAAGAAAGTTGTGTTATAAAGATCTTAGAATGGTTAGTAAAAAGAGTGTCATAAGCAGGCCTGGCACATTTAAATGTATGAATTGCAGTTGTTGTGAGAATATTTTTTGTTAAGGGTAATATATTTATACACCCTGTAACTCATAAAGAATATGTAACCTACTGCTCAGCAAATTGTAATACAGTTAATGTGGTCTGCCTAGCAACATGTCAGAAATGTTCATCATTCTATGTGGGTAAGACCACAAGAAAGCTGAGAGAGTGAATAGTAGAGCATAAGTCAGAAATTCGTAGAAGTACCCACACTAATGCATTAAGTAAACACAGCAAAGGAAGTGGTCCTGAGCATTGCTTTAAGTTTAGAGTTTTAGATATAGTAATGAAGGAAGTGAGACGTGATGATATGAATAATGTTTTAGAAAATAAAGAGCATGAATGGATAGTTAGAGTGTGTGCCGATTCGATACCTGGTTTAAATAATACAGTTAACATAAAACCCATTTTTGTTAGAAAACAGATGGAGAATCTGTGAATATTTTTTTATATATAAAAAAAGAGTGATAGTCTTTTAAATGTCTTGTAAAATGGGTGGGGGGGTGTTTGTGATAAGCCGACTGTGATCATGTGATATTATGTGTTCCTATTTAAAGCTTGTATTTTAACATTGTTTTCTTAGCACTGAAGAAGGGTGGTTTACTCAAAAGCTCTGCATTAAACTTTTTTGACTTTCTTGACATTGTATCCTGTAAATACAAACACCTTTGAACAGTTAGTGATACACCCAGTAGAGGTTCCAAAATACTAGACCTCATACTCACAAATATGAAAGAATGCACTACCCTCAAATGTCATGTCCTCCTTGGTAAGGTCCAATGTAAAGCTGTCTAATTCAAAATCAAAATCAACTCAGTAACCCAAGTAAACCCAGCAACAGTTAGGGATTATTGTAAGGCAAACTACCTTTTATTAAGTGATAGTATGCCAAAATGCATTGCCCCTTCAAACCCAAGAATACAACAGCTCTCTACAGTCATGTTAATGTAAAAAAACTACTTTACCTACCAGAAGTATGACCAAAACTAACTCCAAAAACAAACCACCCTCTTAGCATTTGAAATTAAACAGGCTATACAACAAAAGGAAAAAAAAATCCTGGCTAAAATCAGGAAGTGTAACTCCCATAAAGAAAAATTAATCCAGTTTTGACATCTAGATAGCTTTTCAGGTAAAAGACAACCATAAGGCCTTCTTCAGCGTCAGAAACATCAAAGGCAGCAAACAGCAGTGCTGAACTGGTGGCTAATGGTGCCACATTCACTGACCTGGGAAATATAGTGAATCTGCTGAATGACAATGCGGCTCCAGCTTTACTCCCCACTGACTCCCAGACACCCTGCAAGAAATATCTTCAAGCATAACCCCTCCAACAGTATAAATAGGGAGCAAGTCCTGGCTGCGCTCACTAAGGTCAAGTAAGCAGCCTCAGTGGACCCCAATAATATCCCAGGATGCTCATAAATAGTCTAAAATATGATGTATGAGGGCCACTGGAATCACTATTTAACTATAGTCTCAAAAGAGGCTACATGGCACGAGAATGGAGGATTGCAATGGTCATCCCTCTTCATAAGGGTGGACCATCAAGAGATCCCAGAAACTACATGCCCTTTAGGCTTACTAGTCTTATATACAAATCCATGGAAAGAATTACCATGAAAATGACCAAAAAGACATTGGAGACCTTCAGACACTGGATCCATCACAGTTTGGCTTTCTCAAAGGAAGATCATGCCCACTAAACCTGGTGGACTTCATTGAAAAGGTTACATTGGCAAGGATTGAGGGTAAAACTGACTACCTTGATTTGGCTAAAGCATTTGAAACAATACCCCCTTAGGCATTGTTAAACTTATGGAATTAGGCATAAACCTCTATATAATATGCTGGATAGCCAGCTGGCTCACAAATTGGACCCAGGAAGCTTTGATTAGTAAGACCACCTCCACAAAAAGGCAGGTCACCAGTAGAGTCCCTTAAGGCTCCATACTGGGCCCTCTCTTCTTTGACATCTACTTGGAAGTCATAGCCAATGTCAATGGCCTCTGGCTGACCAAATTCACGGATGATTGCAAACTGGGAGTAGTCATAGAATCCCCCTAAGAGGTAAACATCTTAGAGGAGGCACTAACATAGACAAGTGACTGGTGACACAGCCATGACTTAAAACACAAAGTCAAGAAATGCATTATAACTGTTTGGGAAGTTGGCCATCCCAGTAAACGACATCATTGATAAAACACCCCTAAGAGTAGAGCCACTCAGCAGGGAACCGGGAACAAATGTAGACAATAACCTGGCCTTCAAATAACACATTTCAAAGGTAGTAAGTAAATCTTCTATGTTGCTGAACTCATAAGTAAGAGCATGACATCTAAGACCAGAGAAGTCATTATACCACTATATTTGGCCATCATCAGAGCAATCATTGCATATAATGCCTCCTTTGGTATGTACTTGTCTCGACACATGCAGCAACTGGAATGTCTGCAAAGGTTTCTTACAACAAGAATACAAGGCATAAGCACAGTGTCATGTGTGGATCATCTCAAAGCCCTATCTCTGTACTTGGTCTCCAACAGACTACTAAAAGACGATCTATGCCTGGAATACAAGGCATCCCTGTACCCTGCTCTGATGAACCTTTTGCACATCTGCAAAACAAACAGCATCAGAAGTACTAAATCTAAGATCTAAGGACTTATATTTTGATTGCAACATAAACAGGGCATATTGGAGAGATAGATATGTATCTCCGAGAATTCCCATTGCCTGGAATAGACTCCCCATCCATGTGAAACAAAGTCCCTCCCTAACCCTTTTTAAGTGTAAATTGGACCTTTATATGGGAAATTGAAAATTCATCCCTGGTCAGGCACTTATGCCTCTGATGGACAAAGGCAGTCAATAAATCATGTCATAATCAACAATCACCCATACATAAATGTCCAAGACATACAACTTGTGGGACACATATAGGTTGCATGGCTAGGATTATAGAGGCCCTGTTGATCATTGGCCAAATATACACTTATGAATCTATGAACCTATGAACAATAGTAATGCTAGGCCAGATGCAATAGGTTATCTCAGGTTTATGTATACTCAGTATTGCAGAGTATAGCAGAAGTCAACTACACTATCACAAAAGGTCACTTGTATCAAGAAAGAACTAAGCACAATATTTACAAAATCTATATTCTATGGAGAACCGAAATTAGTTATGTAAGGAATCAACAGGGTGAGTAAATTAAGCTTATATAAGGGTTCATCCAAGAAAAGTATGAGTAGGTATAGTAGGAATAGCATACAAAGTGGGATTATGTAGCCTGGCAGAGAGGAGTAAGGCCAGACCCTGGAGTTTAGGAAGTGAGCTCTTTACTTCGGCTCGAAAGTTTTTGAATTTGTCAATAAGCAAATATTTATGCTAACAGAATTAAGCAGTATCAAAGCATATACCTCACATGCAGTTTACAACGCATGCTGGGAATATGTGAATAATCTGGTAACTCCTGTAAACCAATGTAGTTTTATTTCAGATAATATTTACATGATTACAAGTGAGCAAGTGGGAAAGTGAGGAACAAGCTGGAATAAAGGTAAGGGTATAGGAACACGGGAGCATACTAGACAAGCAATCAAAAGGATGTTAAGATATCAAGCCATGTACACCTTAAAGCAGGAAAATTTGAAAGTTCTTGCAACTGTTTTCAAGCACTTAATAGTGCTTACCTCCCAAATCGAGCAGGGGTCCTTTCCAACTGAGTGGTATGCATGGAGGCAGTGTATTCAGCAATGGGTCTGATAAGGAAAGAGTGCAGTAGTAAGATAAATTCTTTAGATCTTAAAGATATTCCCTTGGAAATGAACTGGACCATTTCGAAGGATTTTCTGACTATGGTGGAGACATAATGATTGAATGAGAACAAATTGTACGTATAAGTACACACGTCTCTTATGATCATGTCTGCCTGAACAGGAGTACCATTTAAACCATGTGCGATGAGAACACCTTTCTTACCAAATGCTACTATGCTGCACTTTTTGCATTTAACTAGAGGCCATTTCCAGTACACCAGGTATGTGCATATTCTAGACCCTGCTTATTAGTATCAGTGCATACATGGATAGCAGTGCCCAGCTTGCAGTCTTCAAAAATCTTAAGTCAACCAGTCTTTTGGGATGTTGAAAAGGATATCTGCAACATAAATGTTAAATGGGGGAGGAACAGCACCGATTTCTGTGGTAGCCTACTAGCTGAAACTTTATTCAGGGAGTTGTCAGCAAATTTCAGAACCTGGTAGCTATTGTGTATCCAGTTTGCAATACAGCAGATAATATATAGGTTAACATTAAGTTTGTCTGATTTTTTTAACAATATCAGCATGAGGAATGGCATCAAAACCCTTGGCCAGGTCTAGACATGCAGTGCGCACTGAGTAGCCACTGCTCACAGCCTCAATAACTTTTTCAAAGAAGCTTACTTGGTTCAGGACACAGGACCTGCCCTTCAGAAAAAAAAAAAACAGACTGATTGGAATCTAGATCAGGTAAGTTGCCTGTATCTGTATAAATTAGTTCTGCTATGATACGTTCCATGGCTTTGCATGTAAGGCTGGCAAGGCTGATGGGCCTATAACTGCCTGGATCTTTCCAGGTTCCACCCTTGTGTATACTAGTTACAGTGGCTTTTCCCAAGGCCTCAGACACAAACCCTGTGGATAGGCAGAGGTTAAAAGGTTTAAGGCAGAGGTTCAAATAGTACATACTTGGCATCAGTAATGAGGAAATAATATTGCAAAGTAATACAGTCAATACATAACATAGCATATAATGTAATTCAGAGATGTTAAAGACATTCTTATGTTCTTAATGTACACCTCAATCTGGGAATATATACTTGATGACACTGCACAGGGTTGTAGAAACAGGAAAGATATTGTTAAACTGCATTACAGACTGACTACAATGCAGCTTGTAGAGGATAGTGAGTTACAGACTTTATATCCCCAGTTGATTTATGTAAGGAACAGCACTCCTGCCACAGCCACTGCTCTACATACCTAGCAGTTAGAGCAAACAGAATGAAGAGGCAGAGCAGCCTATTTGAATTCTATGCCTGTAGTAAACATGGGGGCACTAAAAGTAAGGGGAGGTTCCTTAGGGTAACCTAACAAAACTAGGAGGTTGGCTTGTCAGCTGGAGGATAACATTTCATATTCAGTATGTAGCATTTCATACTCAGTATCAGCTAGAGCGTCTTCTGTGTGGAGGCATACGTGAATGGGGCGTGCCTTCTTTGAAGGTTGTGCATCAGGGCTGGTAACCCGGTATGTAAAAATCCACTACCAATCATTAGCGCACCAGAGTTCCACTGTGGCGACCACTAACCGGGAAAAGCCAAAAGAGGCAAATATCAAGGGAAGCTGTTGGAAATGCTGATACCCTAAACATGCAAATATCTTAGCACAGCATCTTATCATCAATGTGATAAATTGAACCTTAATGTTTTCAGGTTGTGAAATTGATTATTTTTCATGCTATTTTAGGAAGTCTT
>NC_056730.1:385216872-385269372 GCF_019279795.1 Protopterus annectens | reverse complement strand
ATACTTTTAATTTCATAGGGAATTAGATAATACATTCTTTGAGATCAAGTATATTACTGCTCACACCTATTTTAAGTAGATTCTGGAATATAGTGAATTTCTTCATACTCAACAGACCAATAGAGGCTTTTGGTTAAGTTATAAGAGCGGTTTATATACTTGTGGGATCTAACATAGTTGTTTTATTTTGCCCTATGGGATTATCCAACATAATGACTTAAATTGTGACCCAAAATATATAATAAGGTGGATGAATACAAGCAACATCTGCTATTGTGGTACATCGGGGGGGGGGGTCTATATTAGAACACCGAAGTCTTAAAACTTCAAATGTTCTAATATCGACCCCTATTCAGCGAACGCTTAAAATATCGAACATGCAGAACAGCAAATTTTTTTCCAGGGAAAAAAATTGCTGTTCCAAAACACATAGACACAACACAAGCACACCAAAGAAACAGTAATCCACACACAGACACTTAAAATCCTACATCTAAAACTACACTAAACTGTACATACACTACTATCTATCCACTTACCTTAACCCAAACCCTAACCCTAAGGTCTGTCGCAATCACACACTCACCTCACCTGCGCCCTAACCCTAACTCACCTACCCCGCCCTAACCCTAACATCCGTCACAATCGCACACTTACCTGACCCGCACCCTAACCCTAACTCACCCAACCCGCGCCCTAACCCTCACGTCCACACAATCGCACACTTACCTGAACCTGACCCGTAACTTTCCACCACAGTGCTGAAAATAGCGAAGCGACAGAAACAGACAACCAAATTCTTTCCCTAGGAAAAAATTCGGTGCTTTGCAGCTTCGCTATTTCAGCGGGCGATGTTAGAACATTCGATGTTTCAAGACTTCGATGTTCTAATATAGACCCACATCAGGGATATCATATATAAGGTTGACAAACCTTATTTAATATATGAATACGTAGGATCAATGCACATTGACTATATACATGACTTAAAGCAGGGGAATTATCAGAGCAAGATACAAGTCAACATATTTAGATAGTCATATATATGGGCACCATCTAAAAACCTAGGATCATTACTATATCATAGGATCAATCCCCTTTTCTGACTTCTATATGGTTACAATACAATTATTTAACACAAGCTAATTATCCTGATATTAGATACTAAAATCTAAACAAATATATATTGTGTTTGTATTAATAAGATTATATCATCATCTGGAAATATTGACCTTGGCCAGAGTCGCATTTCTTTATGAGTGGGCGTGACCCTGCATTCTGAACTGATCCATTTCTTGGCTATAGCCTTTTGGCTATATAGGATTATTAGGCTTTTCCATATATGAGTGACTTTAGGTGAAATTGTTTTCTTGGTTGATAAAAGCCCTATGTACCTAGTTTTGAAGTAGGACTCAACATTGGATGTGAATATTTGGACTCAGTGAGGCATTATTGATTTTATACAGGTATTGGCCGGTATAATTGTTTATGATATGTGATAAGAACTCTTAAGGAAGTATCCAAATCAATAAGGTATTATTGTAGTTAATTGTCTAGGCTGATATTGTCCAAACACGACTGCCAGGGGCTGATATTGTCCAATAATTGAAGATATCTGGGGGCTCTTATTATAGTAACTAATTCACCTTGCACACTCAATATGGAAATTTCCAACCTGTTAAAGGGACTCTTCTCTGATTGGGACAATCTAGCTTTTTTTTGGTATAGGAATGGATAAAGTATCAGAAAGTGGGACCACACCACTCAATAAGGAAAATACTTGTGAATCACTTTTTGTCAATTTGACTAAACATATGAGGTCTCTCAGAAATAATGTCTGGCACTATAAGTTATTTAAAACCTATATGGTTAAAGATATCACACCTAGGGGGGGCCTAAGAATCAGAACGCAGCCAATGGTCAATAATCTGGATGATGCCCTCCTTAAACAATGGAGGGAAGTTCAACATAAAGCCACAATGAATTTTGTGGAAATTTTGATTGGACATCATGATAGGATTATAGATGCTGAAATCATAGCCATTGCTACATTATGTGAACAAATTAAGGAATATGAGGGACAACCTACATATATATCCTGTCTCAAAAAATTGAGCACAGAACTTACAAGCTTAGAAACACAATTAAAGGAGAGGAAAAAGAAAAAAAATATCTCAGGGATGTGGAAGATTATGAACAAGGGGACACCTTTTCTAGAGACAGGGACAAACAGATTTACACAACCATATAGGAATTCTGCAAAAAGGGAGCGTCCAAGATCCATACTTAAGAAATTTCCTACATCGGATACATCGGGGGACAATTCTTCCTCTGGGTTTGAGTTAGACACACCAGCATCCACAGGCTCACCAGCACAGAAAAGAAGGAACTCAAGTATCCCTTTAGAATCAAACCAAAAAGGAGGAGGGGGTAGAAAACACAGGAAACACAGAGAATATGGAGGGGCTTTTTCGGATCTATGTACAGAAACAATAAATGAGAATGTGTTAAATATTTCATCCTTCTCCCCCTCTCCTGCTTGGAGGAAAGGATTCTTAATAAAGAAGGAATCTACTATAATTCTTAAATATAATACATTGCAACCCATAGGACTTAATCAGGAATGCAATTGGAAAAGTTTTATTTAGAGTAGATATGTTTGAATGTATTAAGTAGAAATAGTATTTATTTAGTACTTATATTAATTAATGTAATTGATAATAGGATTGTTTAGACAAATATTTAATTGGTTAATTAATGTTCATTATATAAAGATGTGTATTAGGAATGTTTTAGTTACTCTGTAAAGGCTATTTGGCCGAGATGCTACAAGTTTACAGCATTGGTATTATTAGCTGCTATTTTAGCTTGTATTATATGAACTGGCTCTTATTGAAGTTCAAATTGTTTTTGTGGCTGTTTATTCAAAATTGGAGTATTGAATAAATGCATCTTTCAACGAAATTGGAGCAGTGATATCACTGGAAAGTGGTGGTTCATTTCTTCATCGAGTGTTTTTGTTGTACACAATTATGGCCAGTGATTCTTTTGTCTCATTGCCACATTTATTTCAAGAAGTGGGAATGGATTTATCACATTCAGAAGGTGAGACTGTCACTCAAACTACAAAAATGACTGTGAATGTTGAATTGGATAATGTTAACATTCTCACCAGCCAAGTTTTGAAATCACAGTCTAATGCTTTTAGTAAGTGGGATAAGAATAGATCGAATATGAATGTTAATTTGTTTCCCGCTAGTTTGAAGAGAACAGAAGTGTCAACCCTGCTAGCAGTGCAAGAACTATGTACTAAAATAGAAAAATTGATTTATAAGGAAACATCAGTATTTTTATAACATTCATAGCTTGGAGCGTTATTTAGAACTGCAAATCACACCTAGTGGTCTTTGTGCAGTTAAAAATCCATCAACTCCCTTTGTACTTACAAACGAACAAAATCACATATTTCATGACAGCTATCCTTATTGAAAGGGATACATTAAAAAGGAATATGCCAAAAATGGAAACTAAAACATTATGTGAAGAAGTGCTGAAACAAACCTCTAATGCTGCACTTGAATCTTTTCTTAATGACATTAATGGTAGACTAGCTTCCTATGAAAAAGAACTTCTTAATCGTAAGAAAACTAAATTGCAATGAGATTTGCACGATTATGAAAGGAAGAAAGCATCTGTACTCTCTACAAATCAACAGTCATAAAGTTAGATTTCAAAGATAACAGGAAGCAAAGGAGCAGCACTCAGACTTCTATACATCGGCAGAAAGTGCGGTTTCTTCAGCAGATGAACGAGATAAGGAAGAACAGTTTCCAGGCTTGCCAGCCCCACAACAAGGCGACTCTTTTAGGACAACATTTTGTGAGTCAACTAGCAACAAAGGAGCTGGTAAGAAAAGAACATGATTTGGACAAGGTGGTAATAGAGAACAAAGTTATGGACAATATAACAAACGTGTAAAATGGACATATTAGTCAGGTATGGACTGTTAATTCAGACCCTTATGTTGTTAATTTATCTAGTTATGTATTTAATAAATGGGAAATGTCTGTTTTAAACAAAGGTCTAAAATTTATTCCAACAGCAATTCCTAGACCTTACGAGTTGAAAAGTGAAATTTTCAAATTAGTACGCAAAATGCATATAAAGGAATATTTTTCTGAAACTAAAACAACTGATAATATAGACTCATGTAATACCAGTGATTCTAAATCCGATGAAAGTTTTTACTCATGTGAATCAGACATAGAAGCTAATGCATACAGTAAACTAGATACGTCTTGTATTAAAGTTAATAGCAAGTTTATGCCACCTTGTAAAAATGAAAGTATTTTACGATTTAATACAGCTGTTAATGTCATATTAGATAAGGAATTGATTGAATTTAATAAAAAATCTAGAATGTATAATATGACTAAGCAGGAATGGTTAAGTTTGAAACAGTTAAGTGAAAATGCCAATTTGGTTTTTAAACCCTCAGATAAGAGGGGTATATTAGTCGTCATGGATAATCAGGATTATTATAGGATGTGTATGGACCATTTAAATAATGTTAATATAAACTGCCAAGTGTCCAAAGTAAGATATTTAAAGGCAATTGATGATTATGAACGATTATTACATAAAGGAATACACTTAAATTATTTGTCTAAAAAATATGTTAATGACAAATTTAGCAGTAAAGATAGTGTGATTGCTAAATTTTATTGTGTTCCTCAAATACACAAGAATGCAACACATCCTCCAGGACGACCTATAGTTTCAGCTATTAGTTCCTTAGATATAATGTGGGCTGTTTACTACATGAATGTTTAGTTAATACAGTGGTTAAATTGCCAGCATATATCAAACATTCTTTTGATTTGTTGGATAAATTAAAGCAGATATGCTGGCAATCAGATATGTATTTTTGGTAATAGATGTTGTTAGTCTATATACCAGCATACAACATTATTTAGGTATGGAAGCACTTATTTACTTCATGGGGGACAACCCTAAAACTCAATATATTAAGGAACTAACACATTTCGGCTTGTCTAATAACATTTTTGAATTTAATGACAAACTCTATTAGCAGTTACAAGGGACGGCAATGGGGCAGCATTTGCCCCCATGTATGTGAATCTTTTTATGGGCCTGGTTGAATATAGTCATATTTATAGGAGTTCATTTTATAAAAAAATATGTTGTGAACTATTTTCGTTATATAGATGATTTGATATTTATTTGTAAAGGTGGAAAAGATCAAATCAATATTTTTATGGAGTATTTAAATAATAGTAGAGTCCTAATTAAATATGATGGTCTACAAGAAGGTAATAAAGTGAACTACTTGGATTTAACACTAGAGGGGATGACAAATGGGCAAATAAGAACATGTATATATAGAAAATGTGATAAACCTAGTTATGTGTTGTATGGTAATAGTTGTCATCCTGCACATACAATTGAATCATTACCATATGGAGAAATGTTAAGAATTAAAAGATTCTGCAGTGATTTAGAAGATGCAAAAGTTCAGGCATCCGAAACAGGTAACATGTTCATAGAAAGAGGTTATACTGAACTAATAGTTAAAGAATGTTACAATAAAATGTTTGGACACAAGTTAAGAAATGATAAAATAAAATATAACCATAAGTGGTGGAGTAATGTTAATACAATTTGGCATGTAGAACGAACAATAGCTTATGTGTGAAAATACACTATTTTTTCAAACACACTACAAAAACATATTAAAGGCACTGTGAAAAAGGAGGTACCCTCACTTATAAATGTACAGCTTAGGTTTTCCTATCAAAAAGGTAGAGGTCTTAAAGATTTCTTAGTGCATAGTGTTTACAAAAAAAACAAAAAAGAAAATATAGAGAATTTTACGGTAAATATAGGAACACAAATATGTGGAAATTGTTCCGTTTGTCAGTATATCAAGAATAATAAGTAGTTCTTTTAGAATGTGTTCTGCAAAATAATTTCTTTGTATTCAATGACTGTATCTATTGGCAGAAGCATGGCATAGCTATGGTCACATCTTGTGCCAATAGCTACGCCAATGTTGTATTAGTAATTTGGGACCATGAACATATTTTTGAGGGGCCTTTCAGTTCACAGGTGGTCTTTTACTGACGCTTTGTGGATGATATTTTTTTGCTTTGGAGAGGCACTGTAGATTCTTATAATGTATTTACAGATTACATCAATGGAACCACTTCTTATTTGAAGTTTTCTTCTACAACTTCCAGTCAGTCAGTAGATTTTCTGGATATAAGTGTTATATTTGTTGCAGAAAGTAATATAAATACAAAATTGTACAAGAAACTATGTCACTGTAATCAGTTTTTACACAGAGACAGTATGCATCCTGTTCATATATTTAAGAGTGTTGTTAATAGTCAAGTCTTCAGGGCTTCAAGACTCAGTGTCAAAAATGAAGGATTTGTTCAACAGAGTCAGCAGCTAGAGAAAGCATTTGTAGCCAGAGGTTATGCTGAGAATGATATTTGTGAAAGTATTAGAACAGTTACAAGATTAAGGAATAGTAGAGCTAGACCTTATTATGTTTGGAAGTATATTAGGAATACCAGTAGTTGTGCTAGTACTCAAGATAACAGACTGAAAGTATGTCTATATTATTCCAGTGATGTTAAATGCTATAAAGACGTTATAGAGAGACACTGGAAAATTTTGACTACTGATGATGTAATGAAGAATATTATTGATGATAAACCCAAGTTTGTTTATAAAAATATGAGATCTTTGAAACAACGTCTTTGTATTCCTAAGATAAGAAAGAGAGATTTAAATAAACATTGCACGATGCCCTGTGGACATTGTAAATGTTAGCAATATATTGACAGTAGTGGAGAGTATAGTCATCCTGATCAAGATAAAACTTATAAGTTTAATGTTTCTGCCACGTGAGACTGCTCATGTGGTGTATTTAGCATATTGCCCTATCTGTTTCAAATTCTACGTAGGGAAAACTGACAGGAATCTTAAAGAGAAAATTAAAAAAACATTACTATCATGCTAACAAAAGCAGTACTGTCAGTGCCCTGTCTAAACATATATTAAAAACTGATAGTTTCCACTTCTTTAGGTTTATGGTGATAGCACGTGTTTTTGAAAATATCAGGAAAGGTGATATTAATAATTTGACAGAGCAGATGTAATCCAAATGGATAATTAGGTTGAGAGGAGACTTTGCGCATAGCATGAATGATAAGGTACCCATTAAAGCAAGGCTTAAAGCCAGATGTTTGAGTAAGAAATAGCATTTAAATTCATTACAGATGATAGTAATTATTATTCACAATAATATATATTTTTGGAATGTTTTTATTGAGTATATTTTGTTATATATGAATTTATTTATTATGTATGTATTTGTTTTTTCCTTTTGCCTTATGCATGTAGCTGGAAACCATCATTTTTTGGAAGTAGGCTGTTTAGATGTAATACACCTTTTAATAGTAATTGCAGATAGTCATGTGACTTATTGAATTAAGTATTTAACAGTTTATGTATGTGTCTTGGTATACATCTGATGAAGTAGCTTTGCTACGTAAGTGTTTATGTATGTGGTTGTTTTATATTAAATGAAAGTTATACTGGAATTCCTTGCTGTCCTTGGATCCTTCTGTATTTTCTGTGTGGTGTACATCTGAAAGAATTTGTTGAATATCTGAACGAAAACAAATGGGGGATTGAATTTATGGTGAACCATGACAAAGAAAGGATCAATTTCTTAGATGTTATGGTAATTAAAGCTTCTGATAACACCTTGATAACACAGGTTTACTGTAAATTCCCGGAATATAACTCCCTTCTCCATGCCTCCAGCTATCACCCCCCACATATATGTAAAAATATTCCTAAATCTCAATATATGAGGGCAAAACGTATATGCTCGGTAAATGACTCCTATCAGCATTTCAGAGATGACCTATCCAATAGATTTAGGGAAAGGGGTTACAAAGTAGGTCATATTCTATAAGCCAAAAATTTGGTTGATAAAATGGAGAGAGTTAATCTCTTACAGTATAAGACAAAGGATGGTACATCGAGAGATCAACTCAGGTTTGTGACGACTTACAGTAGAAATACTGGGGTATTGATGGACAGTGTGCAATGCAACTGGAACATCCTTATGGCTGATAATAAGCTTTCTGGTATGCTAGAAGACAGATGTCAGTTTTCCTTTAGAAATGGAAAACATTTAGCATCCTTCTGTAATCATTATAAGCAAGGACCCCATAGACAAAAGGAAAGGTTACAAAGTACCCTAGAAGGACAGGTTGCTGTAGGATGTTTCCCATGTGGCCAATGCACACAATGTCGCAGAATACTACAAACCAAAAGTTTTAGCAGTAAAAATACTAGCCAAGTATTTGATATCCCTTTCTTTGCCAACTGTAATTCAGACTGGGTTATTTACCTTGCTATTTTTAAATGTTCTTCTTTCTACATAGGGAAAACGTCAAGACCAGTAAAACACAGAATATCAGAACATTTTAGTGAAATTAAAAACAAAAGACACACAAATGCACTACTTAACACACTGAATCCCATAAAACAGCATCATTCCACTTTATTATTATTGATAGAATTTTAGGGATTAAATATAATAAATCAGGCTTGCATGAACTACTCAATACAAAAGAGAAGAAATGGATAATCAAATTGGGAGGGCTGTTTGCCCCTGGATTAAATGAACACCTTTAATTGGTCATATAGGCTTCAAATACAGTATATAAATGCATGTTTTTTTCTGTATCGTTACACTAATGAAAGCTTAGTAAGGAACTAGCCAAAACCGGTTTGTTTGTGTTTTGTATACTGGAATTATGATTGTTATTTAAATATATAGATAACTGCTGTCACAGTCTGCTGGTCGTATTTCTTTTGTGTCTAAGGTATTTTGGGACCTTGCAGATGCTATACTTGCAGGGAACACTTTTGGATTGATTTAATAGACACAGACAGATATATCAAACTCAATGAAAGAAATAGACTGCAGAAGGTTAATAAAACCCAAATAGTCTGAAGTTTGATAAAACAAATAAACACAGTAATTAGGACTGTTGATAGAGACCCATGTGATATAACAGAAGTAAACAGGATATATTATTGTGCAGCTAAATTAATAACTGATAAAGATCAAGAACACTGGGTAGTGAGGGAAAGGAAGGGGAGAAATTGAATACCATCATGGAAATATTGAGTAGAGAAAACTGTAAAGCAGTTAAGACAAGAAATGTCACTGTTAGAAGATTATAGAAGAGGGAATAGATCAACAAAAATTATAATTAAAATAGATGGATAAAAGCAATGTGCAGTATTAGAACAGACCAGGATCTATCATGCACTATTGCAAATAACAAACTAAAAATTTCAGCACAGGTAGAAAGACTTAGAAGATATGAAAACAAATATAAAGGAAAAATACAAAATAAGCAATTTATTGATGATCCAAAAAAGTTTTATAGAGAATTGGGAAATAAGGTAAAAGAAATTCAAAGACCACCAAAAAAGAAGAAATACATACATTTTAGAGAAGTATCTATGAAGATCCTGTGGAACATAACAAAGATGCTAAATGGATAGAAGAAGTTAAAGAAAAAATAAGAGGTTCAAAGATACAGGATATGAAATGGGAAGAATTAACAGCCAGAAAGATTGAAACAAAGTTAAGAAAAGCCTCTAATTGGAAAACCCCAGGCCCAGATGCAGTACCTAATTTTTGGCTGAAAGCATTAACATCTTTTCATGAAGATTTAGCCATGAGTAAGAACTATTTATATGCACACCCTGAACAGACACCAACCTGGTTAACAACAGAAAAAACAATGCTCCTACTTAAGAGTAAGCCTGCAAGCTACCCTAAAAAGTATATACCAATAACTTGCCTCCCGACGACATATAAACTATACATAGGAATTGATGCTGACAGAGTTGATAGTCATTTAGAAGAAAGCTCAATTATGGTAGTAGAACAAAAGGGCAATAAAGAAAGCCATATGGAGGAAATAATCAGTTCTTGTTAAATAAACTCATAGTGGAGAACTGTAAAAAGTTGAAAAATATATGTATGGCATGGATTCACTACAGAAAAGTATTTGATAGTATCCCACATTCGTGGAGTGCTTAAAAATGTATAAGGTACACTCTACACTGATTGATTACATTACAGTGACCATGAAACAGTGGCAGATCACTTTGCAATTAAGCCATGATAAAGGACAAATTATTATCTCAGGGATAAAAATTCAAAGGGGGATATTCCAGGGTGACTCTCTGTCACCCCTGCTATTCTACCTTGCCTTTAACCAATTAAGCTGTCTACTTAACAGCTTAGGCATTGGCTATAAGTTGGCTCCTAGAAAACAACAAAGTGTAAAGACTTCTCATCTTCTCTCTGTTAATGATTTAAAACTGTACAGCTCATCAGATGAGGAACTGAAAGCACAACTGCAAGTTGTCAAAACTTTTTCAGATGATGCAAGAATGTAATTCGGTCTTGATAAATGTGCAAAAGTAACCTTTAAAGCAGGAAAACTGTAACATCAGGAAAACATCAGTTTGGGACAAGAATGTGATATAAAAGAACTTGAGCAAGAGGGAGTGTATAAATACTTGGGAACTAATGAAGGACCAACAATAAAACATGAACAAATGTGAATAAAACTTAGTAAGGAATACTTTACAAGACTTAAATTAATCCTGAAAACAGCACTGACATCTAGGAACAAAATTCAAGCTATAAACTAATTTGCTCTTCCCGTCCTAACTTATAGTTTTGGAGCGATTGACTGGCCCCAAAATGTGTTGGATAGATTAGATAGGAAAACAAGAAGGATGCTTCATGCTCACCAAATGATTTATAAAAATCAGTGCATACCAAGGTTATATATTCCCCATTCCGAAGGAGGAATGGGCCTCCTTGAAACTGATTATATATATATAGATTTATGACTGTGGGATTCCACAATCTGCTGACCTCTCAAGACCCACACGTAGTGCAAGTTTTGAAACATGAGGAGAATAAATCTAAGATGACTTCTCTGCTAATTTAGCAGGAGTTTATCGGTGTCAAGCAGGAATGGAAATCAAACCAGAAGTGGATAAAAATCAGGCAGCAACTGAATGTGCCAAAATAACAAAAGAAAGAATATAAGGTGAAGGACCAGATGAGAAGGCAAGAAATGTGGAAAAAGCATAAATATAGTTGCAAGTACAGAAAACTTCTGGAAGAGCCTCATGTTGATCAGGAACGAACACAGGAATGGTTAAGGGGAGGCGAATTCAAACCAAGAGATGAAAGGTTAACATTGGCAGCCCAAGATAGTGGACTATGTACACGGTTTACAAAGTCCATTGAACATTTGGGCAAAACAGACAAATGTAGGTTTTGTAAAACTAAATTGGAAACAGTTGCACACCTTGTTGCAGGTAGCGACATACTAATGGCAGAAGGACTGTATATTGAAAGGCATAATAATGTGGTAAGATTGTTGCACTGGGGATTGTGCAAGCATTATGGTATTGAAGTGGCTGAAAAACACTGGAAACATGAGCCAGAAAGCATCATAGAAAACGATGAAGTTTATATCACATGGGACCACCCATTACCAACAGTTCAAAAGATAGATGCTAGAAAACCGGATATAATTGTCCAAGAAAAGAAGACAAGAGTAGCATTGATCATTGAAATTGCCACACCCAGTGACTACAGTGTCTTGCATACAGAGAGACACAAAGTCATAAAATATCAGGATCTGCAGGCAGAAATGAGAGCAATGTGGAAGAAAGATACCCAGACAGTTCCAACAGTAGTAGGAGCAAAGAGTCTTATAAAAAAGAATCTACAATCGCATTTAGATATGTTATCAATCCCTGTATGCCACGGTGGTACGGCAGTAGCGTTGCTACCTCACAGCAAGACATTCTCCCGTTCGATTCTCGGCTTGGCTTGGAAGTGCCTTCTGTGTGGAGTCTGCATGTCCTCCCCGCAGTTGGGTAGCATTCGAAAGACATGCGTGCGTAAATGGGCGTGCCTTCATTGAAGGTTGGGCGTTGAGCTGTCACCTCGGCGTTTCATAAAAAAAAAAAAAAAAATCTACTGCCAATCATTAGCAAACCGGAGTTCTGCTGTGGCGACCCCTTACTGGGAAAAAGCCGAAAGACAAACAAAAAACATCAATCCCTGTAAATCCATACAAATTGCAGAAGGAGTCATTACTGGGCACATTGCGGGTGCTCCAAAGAGCACTTTTGGCAGACAAAGATTGAAATAATGCTAATTTCATGAACTTTAATTGTACTTTGACTTAGGAATGGGGTCCATTCCTGTCATGGTATTAGAAACCCAAAAGACTTGAAGAAATTAAAAGAGCAAATAAAGACAAGCACCTCATATGAAAATAGAACTCAAAGTCTTCTAATTTTCTTGGCTCAAAGTCAAGCACATTGTCTGCTAAACCATTAGTTAGATGACATTTTTACCTAGAAAATCATATTGAATATTAAAACAGTGTTGCAGCTGTGAATTAAAAGAGTTTAACAAAGAGTTGTATGCAAAATGTCAGACATTTATTGAGAGAGACACATGGAAAAACTAACACTTGAAAGCAAATAACTAATGTCAAAGCCATATATTTTATGCAAGAGACAATTTTCAGTTGTCAAAAACATGGCTGACAAGTACAATATTTTTCAGCACCTTTATTAAATTATCACTTACGACATAAGTAGACATACTTTAATAGAAAAGAAAACAAACCATATTAAAATGTTTTCATGTTTTATACTACATATTGGTCTAGTTGAGTAGGCCAACATAAAAAACAAACTCACTAAAGCATATGCCCCTACACCCCCTAACAAAATATACCAACTCAGAGATTGCACTATAGTGGGGAAAAGGGCAAATTTCCCCACATTGGTCAACTGCCTCCTTTCCTGGATTAAAATTCCAGTGGTGTGAATATTCGTTAAACTAAGGTTTCAGTATTCTTGTCTCAGTTAGGTAAATTCAATTTAATGCAATTTCATTCTACTAAAGTAGACCCACTTTAGATATATGTTTTCTTTCATTATAGCAACTGCCATTAATGCCAATATTAAATAACTTGTTCATTTCCTGCCTTCTCTTGAACCTCATTCTGCCTCCTGAACATTTTTCTGCAGGTATTATTTCTACAAGTTCTGTTTATTTCTATGTAATTTGCTCCTTCTCTTTTCTAAAAATTTCACTTCTATTTCTTTTATCTCTTTAATAATATTTTCTACTTCAATTATCGTTTGTTAAGATTTTGGTTTCTGTTTTCTAGTAAATTCTTTTGTGGCAGCCAGTAGCATTAAACTTAATATGGCCTTCCTATATTACTACTCCTCCTGAATCTAAAGGGTCTACTTTGGAAGCTTAAAGTTTTAAAACTTCGAACTTCATATGGAAGATCAAAGTTTTGAATCTTCAAATGCTTTAAATGGAGATCACCGTACAGTGTGAATGTACCATTCTCTTCACTGTAGTGTAATCTCAGAGTTGGTATATATAACTAGCAGGGGGTGTGGGGGGCTTGGCCCTAGGGTTACCACCTGCCCCACTTTGTGAGGGACAGTCACTCTTTGGGCAGTTGTGTCCTGCAAAAAAATTGTAAAAATTGTAAATGTCCTCAGATAGTAGGACAAATTTTTTTCCTACATTTTATATAATAGTGGAATAAAACAGTTATTCTGTATCTGAAACACATAAATGTTAAAATAAATAGAATAAGCAACTAAAATGCTACAAGAATAAGCTTTTAATTAGGCAAAGACGTGAAGTTCTGTCCTCTGTACTGGCCGTGGGTATGTTTCGTCCTGCCATATCTGACGTTTGTACCAAAAATATTCCACTTTGGGCACTTGAAAAGCTGGCAACCATACTTGGCCCCCCTCATAAAAGTAAAAAAAAATGTTTTTATTTGAATATGGTCTCGACCATATGAAGTTCGAAGTTTTGAAAGCTCGAGCTTCCAAAATAGAGCCAATCTAAACTACTACTGTTCACCACCACATCTCTCTTCTCCCAAAAAAGCTACATTTGATATACTGTTATCCAACAAGACCAATATTGAACGGGTACTAGGTGTGATTGTAGACAAACAGATGAACTTTGATCTGTACCTTTGCCAAGACATAAAGAAGACACACCAAAAGCTAGGCTGACTCTATATAGTAAAACACTACCTTACTGACTCTGATAGACTAAACATAGCCACTTCTTTTATTTGGTTTAATATCTGATCTGAAGGATGTCACCTCAGAAGTACAGCACACCCTTATGCTGCATTTCAGTGGCATAGCCTCTCTTATCCTAACCAGTCTCTTCATCTCTCTATCAGCCAAACTAGAACAATGTCACAATAAAGCAGGCAAACTCACAACCAACCAACAGTATAGATCACGTCACTGCCTCTCTCTAAAACAACTAAACTGTGCTGAACTAAACAATTCTCTACTGCACTCACAATTAATTATGACCTTCAAACTACAGCACAAAAAATTCCCATCTCTTCACTCTATCATTCAACCTTACTCTAGTAAGAGACCACTGTGCTCCACTGGTAAATCATTATTCTCCATAATTAAAGCTAACAAAAATGTAGGATACTCCCTGTATTCACACTGTATTGATAATAGCTAGAATACCATCCCACTCCACTTAAGAACAGTCTGCAACCTGAAAACCAGCTGAAGCAATACCTGACAGATAATTGTCTCTGCCCCTGCACCACCCATGGTTAAACTGGTACTAATATTGTGCCATAACTCTCTGCTGAATGATACTTAATGTATTATTATCATAACTATACCTCTCATCTATCATTTCATCTCCTTTACCTTACTTTTGCCTCCTCTCCTTCCTTTCTTTGAGCTGATCTAACTCTATATACCTTCCTATACTCTAGATTTTCTGAACAAGTCTTTATTGTAACAAATATTTCTTTTTTTGCATAAAATCTGACAATCTATTCATACTGATAATATTGAGCTGCATATACCTTCCTTATATACCTCATGTACAACACATTTGACTGCTATTTTTAATCAAAACTGTAAATTATGTAACTGATGTCAAGGTTATCTGAATAAACAGAATTGTTGCTCATAAATGAAAGTGATTACAAATAATCAGGCAATACAACTGATATCTATGATGTCTGCATAATGGAGCTTTTCTCCCCAAGGCTTCACTGAAAATGGGCACTGTTCAGTCAGACCTTCCTGGTAAACAAACACCAAATAAATAAATACATTCACACATACATAAATAAATAATATAATGTCCTTACTTATAGCCATTTACTCCTCTAATCTTTCTGACAAATTACTCTGTACGAAAGTTTGAAAATCTGCCTACTCATTATACCCCCAAAACACATGTCCCCAGTTACCTGTCTCTCTCACCAATCACATCTCTAGCATTTACTATCTACCTGAGGAAAAATTCTTTAAATTCTGCTAGATATATAAAAATGCCTACATAAACACGTCCAATAACAAAAAAAAAAACTTGTGGACTTAGTTGTACACGTGGGAGTCATACATATGCCCTTTCATTGTTTCTTTGTAACTTGTTTTTCCAGTGTCGCTCTCATTCCAGTCTTTTCTGACCTTCTTTTATCATGTGTATATTTTATATGCCCTACTAATAAACACTTTTTAACAGCAACTTCTGTTCTAGGCTCAACTAAAAACTTTGCCAGTGTTAATCTTTCACTTTGGATTCACCATATCCCTTTTTATTTGCCTATGCTCTGATAACAGTCGGTATTGAAGACACTCTCTAACCTATAGTTCAAACTTTTGCATGGTCTCATCACATTCTATTACAATTGTCTCTCTAGTTATTTGCACCCAGTACCTTGGTTCTTTGCCAGTTATCTCCAGTAAAGTCTAGTCCTGTCATGCCTATTTTCTGTATTTCTACTTCTTGTCATCCTAATGGCAAAATTTCCTTTCTCCATTCTCGTGTTGGCATAGTTCTTAAAATACTTTCTGCAGCTTTATGAATATAAAATTCTTAAGGTTTTTTGGTCATACCTCTCAACCTGCAAGCGCAAGAATTCTGGAAAAGCCAAAAATAATAGTAGGACAAAGGCCCTAAAAGGGACAATTTTTAAATATTGCTCTTATAAATGTAGGAAGTTAATATACAAAAGGTTTTGCACTAGCAAGCATTTTCTGAAGGATATGAAGTCTGAAATGCAAATGTTTATTATTATGTATTGACACCAGTCATCAGTGATTTGCCAGGAAACCACACTTTTTTGAGGGAGAGACCAAAAATAGGCAGTAAAAATCTGGACAGTTGAGTGGTACAGTATGTTTTTTTTTTTATTCTCCTTAAGGATCTGCATCCAAAATTCTACTCTCTCCATATTTCTTGAACTCCCCCACTTCATCATCATCCCTTTCTACTTGAATTATAACTTTCTGCTTTCGTTATGTATGTTTGTGTCTTTCGGCTTTTCCCAGTTATGGGTCACCACAGCGGAAACTCCGGTCCGCTAATGATTGGTAGTTGATTTTTACGTGCCAAGTTACCAGCCCTGATGCACAACCTTCAATGAAGGTACGCCCATTCATGTATGTCTCCACGCAGAAGACGCTTTCGCTGAGAATCGAACTGGACAGCGTCTTACTGTGAGGCGACAATGCTACCGCAGCACCACCACCGCATTGAGCTTTAAATTGCGTTGCTCTAAAATATCCATGCAAATTATGTAATCTGCCTTGTTTTCTATGGTGGATAATAAATCAGATACACATCCTTCTTCAAGAAAACATTAAACAATTAAAGAGGCATACCTGTATACATCCAACTTTTTTGTACATCTCAAATAACCATATAATTGTACTATTACAAAACTGATTACATACTTTAAACAACTTACAGTTCCACTGTTTCTTCAATGTGCTTCAGTTGAAAACCACAAATTTAACTCTATACCCAATGATACTTTTAAAAGATAATGACATTTGGCTTCTGCATTTAATAAGTAAGTTGCATAATGTCCTTCGAAGGAATTTAGTTTTGTATATTTTCACTAATCAAAGACATATGCTTATTTTCTCCTTTCTGACACCTCCAAGGTGTGTGGCTATTCTTTTGTATAATGTCTATTCCTTCTTTCCTATAGAGAAAGCCTTAAAATACAATGCATCAACTACATTACATTCTCACTTTTGCAATTACCATAAACATCATGTTTGTAATTTGTACCTGAACTTAGTAGCATGGGCCTAAGGTAACATTTATACACAGATATAAGTGCTACAACTGTAAAATGCAAATGTTCCATTTTCTTTGCATACCCAGACCATATTGTTCTACAACTGGACAATTTTCTAAAACCTTCAGATTTTTATCAAGCCAATAAATAAAGTCTGGCTCAGTACTACTGCTGTTAATAAACACTGCCATTAATAATCTTACTAATGGTTAACAGAGTCACTCACTGCCTAAACTGGATTGTTTAATTTTTTGAGTCTTACATCCCATTGAAAATATACATAGAAGGAAACTTTCTTAAAGAATAACATTTTCTCTAACCCAAAAAAGATAGAGGGAGAGAGATAAAGAAAGAAAAAGAAGGAAAGAAAAGAAGGAAGAATGACAGAATGAAAGAAAGAGAGAGAAAGAAAGAAAGAGAAAAAGAAAAAAAGAAAAAAGAAAGAGAAAGAAAGAACGAAAGAAAGAAAAAGAAAGAAAGGAAGGAAGGAAGAATGAAAGAATGAAAGAAAGAAAGAAAGAGAGAGAGAAAGAAAGAAAGAAAGAAAGAAAGAAAGAAAGAAAGAAAGAAAGAAAGAAAGAAAAAAAAAAGGAAAGAAGATAGAAAGAAAGAGAAAGAAATAAAGAAAAATAAAGAAAGAAAGAAAAGAAAGAGAGAGAAAGAAAGAAAAAGAGAAAAAGAAAAAAATAAATTATATAAATTTAATTTTATTGTGTATCCAACAACCCTAAAAATTTATCTCTGGGGCTATATCTGGCAATATTTGGCAGATGACAACTATTGCTTCTTAAAGTACAATTCCTGCTACTGATTTAATCTATTATTAACCAGCTAAACTCCTTTCATATTTGTATTTTAAAACATCCAAACATGACTTTTCAATTCATTGGGCATCAGTATCGCATTTTATTTTATTTTATTTTATTTTGTTTCACTATGGGAAACAATGACATCATAGATGTACTTGTTTTCTTTCCTGAATAGCAGAACATCATAGTATTAATACTAAGTGGAGTTCAAAGGTCTTACATTTTTAAATGATTCATAACAATTTCAAGTAATATAAGTCTTGTGAGTCATTCTTAAATGACCATTTTACGTCCTAGGTCCAGCTTGCTAAAGCCAAAAACACCTTAAGTCGTATCAGGGCACACTTTTAGCTTTATTCTATATCTCCCTTGCCTAGATGTATATGGTGTTCAGTTTAGTTATGGATTGCATTAACATGACAAGACAATATTATGTTTGTTTTAAATACATAGTACATTTGAATATTTGTATTAAGCCACTATGGTTTTTATGTTGGCGAATTTGATTTGGGCCACTTATTTATTTTTTCTATAACGAGTATAATCTACGTAATGGCATCTAACTAGATGTCATTCTCATTATAAAACAAATGCTATCTGTATTTAATGCTTTTCATGACAAGTTTTAAAATTTCTGGTGCAACACTCTTAACAGATGAGCTAGCCTGTATCAAATTCATGATGTAGTATATGTACTTTTGATTCAGTTTATCACATTACTGAAGTAACGTATGTATTTTTTTCTTGTGTCAGCGGAGATTTTCAATGTCATAGGATCTGTTTTACAAGCCGTATATCAGCTGTTTACAACTTTAAGGTTCCCATGGAGAATATTTAATTAGCAAATGCTGTTTTCTGTGATTGGCTTTTGGATTTTGGATTTTAACATATAAGTTTTTTGCAATGTGGTCTTGCTGTTTTGTCTGATGAAGGCGGGTTAATTCAAGCTCACTTTTATCTGGAATTTCATGTGCAATAGTAAATTTGCGTTTTAAACAGTTTTCTCTTATCGTGTGCAGTCCGCTTTTTAGCAGTTTCAGTTTTCAGTTCTTGTTTGTTGGAAAAATGATACAGATGTTAAATTATAAGTTACATCAAATGTTAGTTAAATATAGTATCCCTCTAATATCTATCATTAGTTGACTCACCTGCTATAAAATGAAACAATCACTAGTGAAACATTTAAAGGATTATAATATTGTCGTTCAGTCTAGCTCAGAGGAGTTTTAACACTTTTATTAAATTATCAATTAAGACATAGGCAAACATGCATTAACAGAAAAGAAAAACTATATTAACATTGTTTCATTCTACATATTGTTTCCCTCTACATATATTATATATCACATGATTTTTCTTTCTTTATAAGTATCATCAGTCCAACATTACATAAATTGTTCGATTCCTGCCTTTCTGTAACCCTCACTCCTCCTGAACACTATTCTGCATTCATTGTTCCCAAAATGTCCATGCTTTTCTTTGTAATTTGCTCCTTCCCTTTTCTAGAGATGTCGTTTCCAGTTCTTTCATCCCTTTTATAATATTCAGTACTTCAAATACAATTAATTTAGACTTTGACTCCCATTTTCTAGTATTTGCTTTTTGGCAACCAACAGAATTAAAGTTAACCAGGCCTTTCTATGTCTAGGCAATTCAGATCCTGTCTCCCAGTTCAAACAAATAATTTCCTTAGTTACAGCCATTCGTTCACCCAATATTTCTAATGAAGTACTCTGTAGGATTGTTCTAAAATCAGCCAACTCATTACATTCCCAAAACATATTTTCACAGGTACTTCTGTCTTCCCCATCACACCTCCAACATTTGTTATCTACTTAAGGAACAATTATTTGAACTCTGACTGGGGTATAAAAATACCTATGGAAACATAAGCAAAAATCTTAAACCTTCTGGATTTTGTTGCATATAAAGGACCCATACATATGACCTGGCATTGTTCCCTTGTAAATTGCTTTTCCAGTCTCTCTATTCCCAGTCAGTTCTAGCCTCCTCTAATTGATTCTTATAGTTACCATGCAATATTTTATATGCCCTACTAATTATCTATATAAATTATTATATATCTATCTATAAATATATATATATTTATATATATATATATATATATATATATATATATATATATATATATATATATCTTCTTCTTCTTTCGGCTGCTCCCGTTAGGGGTCGCCACAGCAAATCAACTGCTTCCATTTCCTCCTGTCCTCTGCATCTTGCTCTGTCACACCAATCACCTACATATCCTCTCTCACCACATCCATAAACCTTATCTTAGGCCTTCCTCTTTTCCTGTTACCTGGCAGCTTCATCCTTAACATTTTTTTCCCAATATACTCTGCATCCCTCCTCAGCACATGTCCAAACCAGGCTTTGTCTCCAAACCTTCCAACCTGGGTTGACCCTCTAATATACTTATTCCTAATCCTGTCTATCCTCATCACACCCAGTGCAAATCTTAACATCTTCAACTCTACCATGCCAAGCTCTGACTCCTGCCTTTTTGTCAATGCCACTGTCTCCAACCCGTATAACATAGCTGGTCTCACTACCCTCTTGTAGACCTTCCCTTTCACTCTTACTGGTAATTGTCTGTCACAGATTACTCCTGACACTCTTCTCCACCCACTCCATCCTGCCTGCACTCTCTTCTTCACCTCTGTTCCACACTCACCATTACTCTGAACTATTGACCCCAAGTATTTAAACTCATCCACCTTCGCCACCTCTACTCCCTGCATCCTCACCATTCCTCTATCCTTCCTCTTATTCACACACATATATTCTGTCTTAGTCTTGCTGACCTTCATTCCTCTTCTCTCTAGAGCATATCTCCACCTCTCCAGGGTCTCCTCCACCTGTTCCCTACTCTCACTACAGATCACAATGTCATCTGCAAACATCATAGTCCACGGGGACTCCTGTCTGAACTTGTCTGTCAACCTGTCCATCACCATTGCAAATAAGAAAGGGCTCAGAGCTGATCCTTGATGTAATCCCACCTCCACCTTAAACACATCCGTCACTCCCACCGCAGACCTCACCACTGTCACACTGCCCTCGTACATATCCTGTACCACTCTTACATACTTCTCTGACACTTCCAAATTCCTCATACAATACCACACCTCCTCTCTAAGCACCCTGTCATATGCTTTCTCTAAATCCACAGACACAATGCAACTCATTCTGACATTCTCTGTACTTCTCCATCAACACTCTCAGAGCAAACATCACATCTGTAGTGCTCTTTCCTGGCATGAAACCATACTGCTGATCACTAATCATCACCTCCCTTCTTAACCTAGCTTCCACTACTCTTTCACATAACTTCATGCTGGGACTGATCAGTTTAATCCCTCTGTAGTTACTACAGCTCTGCACATCACCCTTATTCTTAAAAATCGGTACCAAAACACTTTTTCTCCATTCCTCAGGCAACCTCTCACTTTCCAAGATTTCATTGAACAATCTAGTTAAAAACTCCACTGCCATTTCACCTAAACACATCCATGCTTCCACAGGTATGTCATCTGGACCAACAGCCTTTCTGTTCTTCATCCACTTCATAGCTATCCTTACTTCCTCCTTGCTAATCCACTGCACTTCATGATTCACTATCCGCACATCATCCAACCTTCTCTCCCTCTCATTCTCTTCATTCGTCAACCCCTCTGAGTAGTCTTTCCATCTGCTCAACACACTCTCCTCGCTTGTGAGTACATTTCTCTCATTATCCTTTATTACCCTTACCTGCTGCACATCTTTACTAGCTCGGTCCCTCTGTCTAGCCAATCGGTACAGGTCCTTTTCTCCTTCCTTAGTGTCCAACCTTTTATACAACTCTTCATACGCCTTATCCTTAGCCTTCGCCACCTATCTCTTTGCCATGCACCTCATCTCCTTATACTCTTGTCTACTTTCTTCATCTCTTTGACAATCCCACTTCTTCTTCGCCAGCCTCCTTCTCTGTATACTCGCCTGTACTTCTTCATTCCACCACTAGGTCTCCTTGTCCTCCTTCCTCTTTCCAGATGTCACACCAAGCACCTTTCTAGCCATCTCTCTTACTAGCTCTGCTGTAGTTACCCAGCTATTCGGTAACTCTTCACTGCCATCCAGTGCCTGTATTAAATCTTCCCTGAACATCACCTCACAATTACCCTTTTTCAATTTCCACCATTTAATTCTTGGTGCTGCCCTCACACTCATCCTCCTCTTCTTGATCACCAATGTCATCCTACAAACCACCATCCTATACTGCCTAACTACACTTTCCCCTGCCACCACTTTACAGTCTCCAATCTCCTTCAGATTGGCCCTTCTACATAAGATATAATCCAACTGTGTGCATCTTCCTCCACTCTTGTATGTCATCTTATGCTCCTCCCTCTTGTTAAAATACATACTCATCACAGCCATGTCCATCCTTTTCTAAAATCCACTACCATCTGACCTTCTGCATTCCTTTGCTTAACACCATACCTACCCATCACTTCCTCGTCCCCTCTGTTCCCTTCACCAACATGTCCATTGAAATCTGCTCCAATCACCAGTCTCTCACCCTTGGGTACAGTCATCACCACTTCATCCAATTCACTCCAAAATTTTTCTTTCTCATCCATCGCACATCCAACTTGTGGAGCATATGCACTAACAACATTCATTATTACACCATCAATTTCCAGCTTCATAAACATCACTCCATCCGACACTCTTTTCTCCTCCAAAACACTCTTAGCATACTCTTCCTTCAGGATAATGCCTACGCCATTTCTCCTCCCATCCACACCATGATAAAACAATTTGAAACCGCCTCCAATACATCTAGCCTTGCTCCCCTTCCATTTGGTCTCTTGCACACACAATATACCAACCGTCCTTCGGTTCATCATATCAGCTAGCTCCCTCCCTATACCAGTCATATTGCCAACATTCAAAGTTCCGACCCTCACTACCACAGTCCTAGCCCTTACCTGCCTTCAGGCATGCCTTCCGCCTCTTCTCCTCCTTCGGCCAACAGTAGCCCAATTTCCACCAGCACCCTGTTGGCCAACAGTACTGGTGGCGGTCATTGTTAACCTGGGCCTCGACCGATCCGGTATGAGTTTCTGTACAGTTTTCTGCATGTGTGATGTGGCAAAATTTTACACCGGATGCCCTTCCTGACTCAACCCTCCCCATTTATCTGGGCTTGGGACCGGCACAAAGAAATGCACTGGCTTGTGCATCCCCAGTGGGTGGGTATACACACATATACATGGGTCTCCTAAATTTTGAAGTTTCAAAACTTTGAATTTCTTATGGTTGAGACAATAAGATTAAAGTTTTGAAACTTCAAAATGTAAATAAAAATATAAATAAAAACAAAAACATTTTTTTTTTACATATTTGCAGGGGATCAAGCGCTCCTGCACTCCCCACACCCCCTGCTATTTAAATATATCAACTCTGAGATTGTACTTCAGTGAGGAAAACAGTAAATATACTGTTCTGCTCCATTTAAATGGATCAAAGTTTAAAAATGTCAATCTTATGGTCTCAACCATAAGAAATTCGAAGTTTTGAAACTTTGAAATTGAGAATTAGATGCACATACATATATATATATATATATATATATATATATATATATATATATATATATATATAAGAACCTTAACTGTGTAGGTCTAAATTATCCCTGCAAATCAAGTAATCCCAAGCCACCTTGTTCTACTGTAAGGATCAGCTAATCTCACATAACTCTTGCCCCATTCCACTCCCAAATAAATTCCTTCAACTCTTTATTAATTATCGTCCACAACTTCTCCTCTGGTTGATAAAATATATGCATGACCTTTACATAAAACTAAGGAGACTGAAAACATTTTTGCTGCCTGTTCCTTACTATTCATATCCATAAACAGCTTCCTGTTTCTTAGTTTTTGTATTATGTTTTGTTTAGTCACTTTCCATATATCATCAGAGTATTAAGGCTAAAAGCTATTAATTATCTTCATGCTGCTGTCTGAATTAGATTCTTTCAATTTCCATTTATAAACTGTGCAAATAAGCAAGCCATTTAACCTGACTGTTAACCAGACAGTGTTTTCAGGCCATCTCTGAAGAGTCTAATTTATGTCCAATGGGTTATCCAGTCAACAAGAAAACAAAAAATTGGATTGTGTAAACACATGCTGATCTATGAGTCCAAAAAACTATGTGTAAGTAAAACAAGCACTCACATAAGTAGATGCCATAGATAAACCAATGGTTGTTAAAAGAGCTGAATATAATATCATCCTATAAAATAAAACATAGTGTGCTGTAAAAGTAATCACACATTGTAATGTACATATCTATGTGTACATTACTTAAGTCAGAAAACAAAGACAGAACCCTAAAGTTTCCCTTCACCTCTTCATTGTCTGTATTGTCACATAATGAACTTGCATTTAAACTTATTTCATCACCTTCTGTAATCAATATTCAGCTTAAAGTTTAAAAATATACCCCATATATTTTGTATATCATAAAGCTTAACTGTCAAAAAGTTGTAATAAATAATATAATAAATTAGTCATCAAAATGCTGCTTTCCTGAATCAACTGGTCATATGAGGGACTTTCCTTTTTCTTATGCAGTTTGTGTACATAAAAACTAATTGCAAAATAAATAAGTAAAGAAAGAAACAAAGAAGGTAGAAGAAGGGAAAAAAAACTTTTCAGAGAGTAAATGTATGTTCCATAGTACCATACAGAAAGTCTCCAATCAAAACCCAACAACAGTTTATATAATTTAAAACTTATAAATTATGTCTCAGTATCCATTAATACGTCAGACATCTATAACCTCTACTGTTGAACCCTTGTCAGCTTGCTTAGTGATAATTTATTTTTTCATTCCAGGTTATTCAATAGTTGTCTGTCTATAGCTCTTAGATTATCATGTGCCTTTAAAGAGAAACTTACATAACTTCTTTGTTATAAACAGTCATTTTTATCTTCTACCTGCTGTTACAAGTCTATACAGTATGTATCTATATTCTTAATAAATGTGTTGCATATAAATAAATCATAATAAAAAGTATTTCCAAAAAGTATGTATCAGTCGTCTTTTTTTAATTTTTCAAGCCATTCCATTTACCTTGTTACTTTTTCAAATAAAAGTTGACAACACACGTATTCAAATTAATATGGATGAAATCAGAAAGGTCCTTGAGAATGTAACACAATCTAAGGAAAAGGGGTGCTGCTAAGAGGAAATTCCTACTATGTTTTGGTGTTTGTTGAAATACAATAATTAGAGAGACTTTTAACTTTTATTATGAATGTGACACAGACATTGAAATGGAGTATGAAGATGACAAAGCAGATTTTGCAGTATCTGCAATGCCTTTCATTACTGTGGAAATATTCATGTGGGCATGTTTTTTGTAAAGTATTTGTATAATGCACAATACAGACTGGAAAGCATTTTTTTTATTTTTTACAGTGAACTCATCCAACCTTGTAAAAATCACATCACTGCCTTTTCACAGATGAATCAAACCATTATACTGCATGCCAATATAATAATACTACATAAATGCTACTAAGTCCATTAATAAACCCAAATGACCAAGCACATCAGTAAGCACATCAGTAATTGACATGGCCACTGTCACTTCTCCCTTCTTGCTTACCACTATTCCTACCACCATGGTAAAAAGAAATTAAACCCACGTCTTTTGTAGCTGATAACCTTCCAGTAGCATATCTCAAAATAGCTGCAGAAGCCATTCCACACCTAGTATCTATACTTATAAATCGCTTTTTCCAACAAAAAATAATCTCCACACTATGGAAATAATCTTATGTTATCCCCTTGCATAAAAGTGGCAAATCACTTGAAGTGCCAAACAACAAACCTATAGCCATCCTGTTCTCTCTAACTACTTGATATTCTGCACTATCTCCAGCAAGAACTTGCCTCGCCACTTAGCACCCTGTTCAACCATAGCATAAGTACAGGCTTCATTCCACCAGAGTGCAGAACCACCATTGTCATCCCTTTTAACAAAGGTGGTGCCACTACTGACCCTGGAAACTATCACCCCAATAGCTTGACAAGTCTGATCTGTAAGGCCATTGAGCATATTATTATGGACCTCATAAACAAGGACATAAGCAATCTCCAAGCACTTGACCCCACCCAGTTCAGATTCGTCAAGGGCAGATCTTGCCTGTTGAATCTGGTTGACTTTTTTGAGACTGTCACCAAGACACTGGATGAGGGAAAGTCAGTACATACAGCTTACCTTGACTTGACCAAAGCCTTTGACACAATCCCGCACTTGGGCATCATCAAAAAGCTAACAGAACTTGGTGTAAATCGCAATCTTATCAGGTGGGTGACCAACTAGCTCACTGATAGAACCCAGAAGGTCAAAATAGGTGCCACTACCTCTGATAGCAGACCTGTCACTAGTGATGTCTCCCAGGGATCTATCCTGGGACCTCTATTATTTGGCAACTACTTCTCAGAGGTCCAAGCAAAGACAAAAGGCCTGTGGCTGACCAAGTTTGTGGACGACTTTAAGTTGGGTGCTGTCATTGTCTTAAGTTAAATGCAAAAAAAGTATTATCATACCATTTGGCAAAAACATGGCCCCTACTGATTACCACATTAGCGGCAACCCCGTAAGCACACAACCTGTGGTGAGAGGCCTGTGTACACAAGTTGACAACAATCTCACATTTGACCATCATGTAGCGGCAATGGTCAGAAAAGCCTTTTACTTAGTTTATCTCATAAGTAAAAGGATTGCATCCAGAAAAATGGTGATTATTACCTCTCTGTACTCCTTCCTCATTAGGCCAATAATTGAATACAACACCCCTTTTGGTATGTACCTCTCCAAACACCTGCACCAACTGGAAAGGCCACAGAAATGCCTCACAAAGAGAATCCATGGCATCCAACACCTGTCCTATGTGAACAGACTCAAATCGCTGTCATTCTACCCTGTGTTGTACAAATTGCTCAGAGGTGATCCGTGTCTCACCTACAAGGCAATCTCAGACCCTGCTCTACTAGAGATGCTCCATATCCGTAAGTCTAACTCCTAGCATAGTACCCGATTGAAAGGCTTAAATCTAATATGCGACATTAACAAAACCTGCTGGAGAGACAGGTTTGTCTCTCAGGGCTGCCCTGTCTCTGGAAGACTCCCCATACATGTCAACCAGAGTATGTCACTGACCCACTTCAAGTGCAACCTGGATGAGTGGATGGGGAACCACAAATTTGTCCCAGGGGTTCCACCTGTTTCTCTCAGTGACAGGGGTAACAGGTGCTGAGTGAGGTTCCTTTTTTGGGGATAAACTCTTGGCTAGGCTTGTAAGGGCCCCAGAGCTATTAGCCTAGTAATCTCCTATGATCCTTTGATCCTATAAATGCCTTTACATACAGAAAATCACCTTCTTAACAGAGAAAAAAAGTTGCTTTCCACAACACAGCAATGATTTAGGCCAATCTATAGGACAGAAACAGTTTTACTAACTTTCATAAACTATTTTCATGACAGACAAAATTAAAAAGGTGAAATGGCTGCATCCTTATGTTCAGACTTCTCCAAAGCATTTGATTTAGTTTTACATCCCATAGTATTCCCAAGACTCAATGAAAAGAGCCTCACAAATGATGTAATCAAATGGTTAAAAAGTTACCTCAGAGGGGGGCGTGGCCAAGGATGAACACAGGATAGCAGCAGATTTCTTCAGCTCCACCAATTTCATTACACTGACAGGAATTAATTATTTAAAAAATTAATTTTTGAAGTAATTTTCTTTCTAAATATGTTTGTTTTATATAGTTCTTGAACTATATCTAAAAAAGAAAGGAAATCTTAACAATATTCCTGTCAGAAATCACTTTGGAAATTTTCCTGTCAGTTTATCAGTCTGAAATGAGTTCCAGTAAGACAAATTCTCAAGACTCCAGCATCAAGAAAGAACTTCAGTCTCTGATAATTATAATCCAGCAACTTACTGCTAAGATGGATAAAATGGATACTAAAATAGACACCTTCATAGAAAAACTACAAAACAAATAGACTTGTTACATATAGACCTGCAACAACAGAAGATCCAGATGACAGGCATAGAAGAAGCTGTGAATGACATGGAAAATAGAATACAAGAAGAGGAAATCAACATTGAGTTTCTGCTGAAACAAAATACACATTTACAAACAAAGCTGGATGACCTGGAAAATAGATCTAGGCGCAATAACATTAGGATTTTTGGACTGCCAGAAAATATTGAAGGTAACAATATTACTTATTTTTTAACAACATGGCTCCCTAAAACTTTAGACTTACCAGAAGCATTCTCTTTTGGTATCGAAGAGCACATAGATCTATAGCTAATACTAACTCTAACAAAAACTATCCTAGATCAGTTATAGTTAGATTTTTATCATCTTTTGATAAAGAGATGGTTCTTAAATCTGCTTGGGCTAAAGCTCCTGTTAAGATTAATGAGACAACTGTGCGTTTTGACAATGACTATTCTTCCATGGTAATAGCTAAAAGAAAAGTTTTTCTGCCACTAATAAGGGAGCTTAAAAAAGCACAGTTTAAAACATACCTTCTGTTTCCTGCCAAGCTTAAAATCTTCCTTCCTGATGGCCCTAAAATTTTCGATGACTTAGACTCGGCTTTACTGTTTATCAAAAAAAAATAAGATTTTGGATAAAATAGAAGAAATGGAATGGGCTAGTCCTTCATTAAAAAGACTGGCAACTGAAACTTCATGGAAGACCTCAGAGAAGAAGAAGAGACTAAAAAACAAATGATTTGTTCTAGGTTTTTTTTTCTCTCATCATTTTATTTCATTATTAATCTTTTTAAATATAGTTCCTGCATTTCCAAGAAGCAACAAATATTTTGAAAAAGATTTAATCAAAGTTATTCTCTGTGTGCAAAGAAATGTTTTGTTTCATAACTAGTCAAAATATCTGGAGATTTAATGGCAAGTTGTGATTCAACTTGTTTCTCTTTCTGAAAAGGAGAAGTAAGGTTAGTAATTTGATACATTTTTTTCTTTATCTTTTTTTTTCTTCTCCTTTTCTTCTTTTCTTTGTTTAAACAATGACATTCTATTTAGATTATGTAGTGGGTGAAGGGTGGGGGAAGGCAGGGAGAGAAGAGTAATGAAAATATGATTAATAGAATAATAACATATTTATTCCTTGTAAAAGTTTATATGTTCTTCAAATGCTATTCCTAATTATACTTTCTTGATTACACTGCTTATGCTTGTTTGTAAATAATCTGTCATGCTTCAACTAATAATAATTAGAACTAAATAATAGTAAATAATATGTTTTATTTTTAACTCTATTAATATAAACAGTAAGTAATATTTCATTGTATATACTTCTTATAGCTTTCTCTTACATTTTTTTATTTCTGCCTTACACCCTTTTACTTTCTACTCTCTTTTTTCTTTTCTTTATTAATATATAGAAATGCTTTTGATCATATAGACACAGTACATAATAAGATTTGCATAAAAATTGAGTTGGGACAAAAATATTGAGTTTTATTACTTATTAATAATTTTGGGCTTAATTTCACTTACATGGAGGCTGTAATAACCTGTAAAGTACATTGTGAAGGTTTTGTCATGTTTAGATGCATTTACACTGCTAAATGAATGTTTGTCACTAGTTTTTAATAAGTTTCCTGCCAAAATGTTAAGAGAGACAATCTGGGATGTGGGCTGTCTCATGCACAGTGTACATGAGCTACTTCAAAAGCTTCAACTCTCAGAATTCTCACAGAGAAGCTGAAAGCAGCTAGTCTCGCCTTTGACCTAGATATCACACTGACACATCACAGATTCAGCAATGACACTCTACCAGGAAATAGAAATGATACAAATGCGACTATGTGAAGGAAAATGAACTCTTTAACATCTAAATGTGAGTTATTTTATATAATTACTTAAATATCTATGTTATAATTCATAAAATATGTCAGTTATAATGAGTTTAAATGATACAGTTTCTTGTAGTAAGTAAATGTCTTATTTTAGAAGGCATAGAAAATGAAACATTTATTCAAGTGTTTTTGAAAATCTACTTAACAGCACCTTAATAATCTGTGTTAAAAACTTATGTTCAAAACATATACATTACTATAACTCATTTAATTAATCTGATTGACAAACATAAATAATTTTAGAACTCTATACTGGAAGAAATTGTCATGTGATATATTTTAAAGCAGTAGTATAGCATGGTTGTAAAATCTGGTTACTAAAATGTGTTTGCTGTGCATTATTTTGTATAAAGCAGACAGATTTATTGTAGGGACAAGTAAGATAGTGCTCAGTAAGGACATAACTCAGTGAGATCAGATATATATATATATATATATATATATATATATATGTGTGTGTGTGTGTGTGTGTGTGTGTGTGTGTGTGTGTGTTTGTGTGTGTGTGTGTATGTGTGTGTGTGTGTGTGTGTGTGTATGTGTATGCATATGTATATATATATATATATATATATATATATATATATATATATATATATATATATATGTGTATGTGTGTGTGTGTGTGTGTGTGTATGTATATATATATATATATATATATATATGTGTGTGTGTGTGTGTGTGTGTGTGTGTGTGTGTGTGTGTGTGTGTGTGTGTGTGTGTGTGTGTGTGTGTGTATGTGTATATATATATATATATATATATATATATATATATATGTGTGTGTGTGTGTGTGTGTGTGTGTGTGTGTGTGTGTGTGTGTGTGTGTGTGTGTGTGTGTGTGTGTGTGTGTGTATATATATATATATATATATATATATATATATATATATATATATATATGTGTGTGTGTGTGTGTATGTATATATATATATAAGGGTTTCTGAGAATCTGCATAACTATGCAGTATGATTTATAACAATTTCTATGAATATAATACTTTATTCTATTGACAATAATGAGTTTGAGTAAATGCTCATATACAAGCAATTCAAGGTTTTTTTGGAAGCTGTTAATTGCATGTACATGACAGAAAATAGATGCATCTTAATATATGTAATGTCTGAATCATATTAGCCAAAGTTTTTGATTTAAATGAATGTTAGAACCTATTTTCTCTCCTCTTGATTTCTAACATCAAGATTATTTGAATGCTATTTCAATACAAGTGTTTTATATTACATGGATGTATATAGTAGTATGAACAGTTTTTAAAAAAAAAAAAAGTTTATTTTAGTTTATATGATACTGTTTTACCAAATGTGTAGTCTTGTCTTGCTAGATAATTGAACTGAAAACTGTTAACCTCAGTTAAATATAACTAGTATTAAATTGATAAGGTGGTAGCTGAGGTACTGCTGCTTAGGGTAGGGGGTTAACTTGAGTGGTAAATACTACTCTAAGTTGGAGTTTATAACTCCAGGCTGGATGCAAGGTTTAATCCTTACATTATTTTCACTTGTTCATTGTTATTTGTATATAGTTTTGACATCCACAATATATTTTGTACATTCATTGTCACTACAAACAAAATTGAATCCTATACGAAATCCCATAAGAGATTCAATAAATACAGCTATATTTAAAGGTACACCTAAAGGAGGAGATGTAACATTACTTATCTTGTTATTTGTTATTTTGATCATAAGATTCTTAAGTTTTAAAAATGCCAAATGACATCTTTAAAAGGAATTTCTTTAAACATTAATGGATTGAATAATCCATGTAAAAGGGCAAGCCTAATAAGATACATTAATTTACATAAGGCCAACTTAGTCTTCCTGCAAGAAACCCATCTCTTGAAAAAAGATATTGATAAACTAGCCACAAACAAATATACAGTATTGGTTAGTTCAGAGCACACTCAGAAAAAAAGAGGAGTGGCTATTTTATGGAATAAAAGTATGCCCATTCCTAAAGTCATTAAGTCTTATCAGGATGACAAAGGAATGTTTTGTATGGTTACAATACAAATTAATGGGAAGGCTTACACTTTAATTAATGCATATTGGATACCTGGAATTGGTATTAATACAGTGAAACATCATCTTGATAAGATCATATCATTCTCTATAGAAGATATTATTTTAGCTGGTGACTTTAATTGTATACTACATGAAAGTGATACTACCACTATAGGGAAAAGAAGAATTACATCTAATGCAAAACATTTAAATGATTTTGCTAATTCTTATCATTTGAATGATATTAATAATCAGATAGATTCAAATTCATTACCATACACCTTTTTTCTAACAGATACAAAACTTATTCAAAAATAGATAGGGTCTTTATTTCTAACCAGATGGTAACAGATTTAATTAATTCCAAAATCATTTCATGTCCTATATCTGATCATAATTCAATTGTTTTTGAATTTATGATAAAAAATACTCATAATGTTCAGATCAAAAGGATACTAGCATACTTAACTCAACTAAAAGACTATAAAGAATATATACTTTCAGAAGTAAAACATTTTTTAGACATAAATAATACTCCTGAAGTCTCCATTGTTTATGTTTGGGATGCCTTAAAATCATATCTATATGGACAAAGTATCAGATTGTATAATAATAAAAGGAAATCTTGGGATAAGGAATTGTTAGATATTCAAAGTAAATTAGACTATTATAAACATAATAATAAAGAAAATATTATGGACAAGAAAGTTATTGAAGAAATAAACAAACTAAATGAGAAATACAAAGAAATTTTAACTCATAAAGTTAAAATAACTTTAGAGAAATACAAGTTTTTGTCTTATTTAATAAGCCCTAAATACTTACATAGACTTAAAAATAAAATAAAAAGGTTGAATAAACAAAACCATATCAAAGAAATCTTTTCTCTAAGGAAAAAGAAGAATGTTTCTAGTATACCAGAAATACTAGATGAATTTAGAAATCACTTTCACAAAATTAACCATAATAACATTAACATGGAACCTAAAGATAAAATAAAGGAGTTTATAACCACAAACATGAATAAAAAGCTTAATAAACAACAGATTAAACTATTGGACAAGAGTATTTCATATACAGAAGTTATTACACAAATAAATAAGCTTAAATCAAGCAAAGCACCGGGTAATGATGGTATTATACCAGAGATATGTGGTTGGGAGGGTGGCCTAATGGTTAAGGTGTTTGCCTTACAAACTCAAGGTACAGGGTTCAAGTCTCACAAGGGAAAATTGGCTAGGCTTAAAATGTCTCACAAGAGCAGTTAGCTTAGTACTAAACTATGAACTATGAACTATATATAAAATCCTTTCTAAAAGTACATATTCATTAATACATAAGGTTTTTATTTTGGCCCAATCTGAGTTAATAACCCCCCCATCTTGGCAATATACATTTATTTCGCCAATTTTGAAACCTAATAAAGATCCAACTAGATGTTCTTCATATCGGCCCATCTCATTACTTAATGTTGATTATAAAATGTTTATGAGTATCTTTGCTGATAGATTGAAGACAATCATTCCCGGCATTATAGATATAGATCAGACAGGCTTCATTGTAAATAGAAATATTTTTGATAATATAAGAAGAACTTTAACATTAATAGATTTTGCAAATAGGAAAAAGAAAGATTTAACACTTATTAGTCTTGATATAAGTTCAGCATTTGATTCAGTAAGTTGGGACTATCTGTTTACCTTAATGAAGTGCACAAACTTCTCAGATGCATTTGTAAATCTAATTGAGCATTTATACAAAGGAACGTTGGCTTATATTAAGGTAGGAACATATGTTTCACAAAAAATACCCATTCTTAAAGGTACAAAACAAGGATGTCCACTTTCTCCACTATTATTCACTTTAATAATGGAGCCTTGGGCTAATTTGATCAGAAGCAGTACTGACATAGAGGGTTTTGAAATAGATGAAAATACAACATCCAAAATTCAACTTTTTGCAGATGATGTTCTAATTACATCAGCAGGATCTAATTCTTCTATGCAGTCTCTATTTGATAAAATGATGAATTTTAAAAGTATTTCTGGTTTAATATTCAATGAAGAAAAACTAAAATACTACCTATATATACGAAAAAATATTCTCATTAGTGATTTTACTAAATATGTACCCAATTCAGGTCAGATAACTTATTTAGGTATAATACTATCTAAAGATATTAAATCTATTATATATAATAATTATAATACCTGTTCTCTTAATATACAAAATCTTTTTAATACCTGGAATAATATGTTTTTACTATGGAGGAGAGACTTACAATTATTAAAATGATAATATTCCCCAAGATTTTATACTTAATACAATCAATAATACTTCCACCTACAAAAATAATTATCAAGAAACCGAATACACTAATGTTAAATTTCCTATGGGCACCTAATAGACCTAGGATTGCATTAAAGAAACATACTAATAGCTGGTCTCAAGGGGGTATTTCTTTTCCAGACTTTAATTTATATACTATCTCTTATATTGTAAAAGTTATTACTTTATTAATAGATCAGTCATATGTCACAAAATGGAAAGATTATTGGGAGCTAATTAGTATGCACTTCATGAAAATCTCCTTAACACATAAAAATATGATTGTAAATAACTCCATGTTATGGTTACTAAAGGAATTTTGTACTTCACCTATTACACCTAAACATATGGTTTGTTACCCATTAAATATTATTATTAGTTATCGTAACTTTATATTCATGCACCCTAAGTATAGGGAATGGAATTTTATTGTATTCCCTATAATGTATACTCAGGGTATGCTTTTGTCATCTACTTCTGAAGGAACTCATTTAACTATAGATAATGATCTAAAGTACTGGTATCAGTTGATATCTGATAATAAAGTTAAAAATCTAGATTTCTTAAAACAAGAATTTGATCTAAGAGAAACTTGATGGTTAGAGGTTCAGACCTTTAGACAACATCTCATTAATAAAATAGATCTAATGTCTATAACAGTTAAAGAATCTATTCCAACACTGATTAATTACTTGATATTAAATTTACAACATAAAGTTTCTGATAAAGGTAAACTTTCATACATACATAAAATTATCAGACAAGAAACTTTTTACAGTGTAGATTCATACTGGAATTATTTCACTTCTATTAATGGGGACCCACCAAATCAACAAGATAAACAATATATATTGGAATCTGCTTATAGAACTATGTCTTCCATTGTCTGGAGACTTTATACATGGAAATTTTTACATAGATCTTTTTATACACCTTTGATGATGAATAAAATAAATAATAAAGATAATTTATGTAAGAGATGTAATGTAGAAATTAATGCTGACTGGGCTCATATGTTTTATGACTGTATAAAATTGAAAGAATACTGGAAGTCAATTAATGAATTTTTGCAGGCTCTTTTTACAGATAATTTCATTATTTCTAAATCTCTTATATTATTCAACACATTTGTACCTCAAAGTGTTAAAAAGGTTAACCTTCCCTTGTTATGGTCTATTCTAGCAGTGGCTAGGAAAATAATAACTAGAAATTGGATTTCAGATACACCTCCTTCGTTCAATGAATTTAAAAATGTTATGAATATAGTGTGCCATATGGAAATAAACACAATTAGGACAAGAACAAATAGAAAAACATCTTATTATATTGTATGGGATAATTTACAAAATTTGTTAAAAAAATTTTAATTTCAATAACATGGTATTTTAGTTTAATTAATTGATCTGATTGTAGTGGATGTCTTTGTAAATACTTTAGTTGTTTTGTTGAATATTATAATAATACCTATTTTTAATTACTTGTATAAAATTGTTATGATATTTCTCTTATATGTTAAAACAATAAACCTGTTTTGAAAAAAAAAAAAAAAAAAGTTACCTCAGAGAATGAACTAGAATGTACCCTGAACTGATAAACTGTCAACTCCAAAACAAATAACAGTAGGAATGCCACAAGGTTCAACATTAAGATATTTATTAATAAAATACATACGGTTTCTCAATCAGCTCCAAATGACTTACAGCATTCCTTTACAGATACTGAAAACTTGCTGCAACAATCAAAACTACATACTACTAAATACAAATAAAACCAAACTAATGTTATTTTTACCTGTAACGCAACAATCAAATTATTGCAATTTAAAAATATTATCAGTCACTGATACTAGAAATGCGATACTCTAACATACAAAACTACTGGGAATAATAATAACTGACTCACATACTAAGATTCGATCAGCACCTTCATCATGCAGTTCATAAAACTAGGAGTTTTTTATAAGGTAAAAACTTTTCTAACAGACTATGTCCACAAGACCATAGCTTAGACCTATCTCTTCCCTAGTCTCCTGTATACCTCATCAATTTTCACTAACCTTTAGTTACTGAGTCCTCTCAGCTAGTCAAACAGGATCAAACTTATAATAAGATTGCCAAGTTTGTCTGACACCTCACTATCTTAACTAGCTGGAGCTATCTAATTTACTAATCTACACTCATATTAAGATTACCCACAATACCCTCTATGCCCCAGATAGATCCCTTGCTGCCAGCCAGTTATTAAACTGGTACACACCTCACAGAGAACTGTGCTCACTAAACCAACATCAAGTACCCACTCAAAAATCTAAAAGTCACTATGGTGACTGCCTAAATATATTCTGTATTTGTTAAACCGTGGAACTCGATTTTGTCAGATATCAGAAATATCTTATCTTAACTACAATTTAAGAACTTTTTGAAGAAGTACCTCTCAAAAAATGGACCTGCATCTGTAAGAACCCCACTACCAAACCCCTTCTTATTCTAAATCGTATCCATTCTGTCATTTATAGTCCCAGTGAAATCAGACCTGTCAATAAAACAGTTCTGCCTTGTAGTAACTCTATTACAAATTTTCCTCCTCAGGCAATCAAAGTGAACACATATCACAAAATTCTTAACACTTTTACAATAGTAAATTCCTGCACTGGTTATAGGTCTCAGGTAAATTTAACTGTTTGAATAAAATATGCATATACCTCATTTGCTATTTGTGTGCTAAAATTACAGTAAATGTAATGTAAGGCTGAATGTTTTTCTGATGTGTGTGTGAGTGTAATATGCTTTATATACTATATCCTATAGATGTGTCTGAGCTTACCTTGCTATAAATACTACATAGTGCATTTTAGTTCATCCAGATCTGCAATGATATGTGTACAGGGAACAGGTGAATGTTGGTCAATAAGGATGTTGTTGCGGGTAGCACTAACTGAATGCATGTTTTGTGTAGGATAGTGTTGCAGTTTTATCTTGTTATTATGTTATGAACCTCTATTGATTGTTGAATTGTGATCTCATAGGCAACAGTTTTCAGTCCTGCAGATGGCACCATTGGCAATTCCCATGCATACAGAGGTTTGCACTGAAATCTTGAACTGTAATGCCTGCTACAGAGTACAGCTTAGAGTGATTGCCGAGGATTAACAGATACAGAAATCCATATACAGGCTACAATTTATTCTGCACAAGACTGCATTGCTACATCTTATCCTGCACACCTGCAAACACATTCTAGGTAGTGGGAATTGTGACACTGCACACGTATCTATAAACTGTAATATAGTGCCAGGTTACTATGCAGGTAGGCAGGAGTTTGTGACATATCATACTATTGCATTCATAGGTTCACAGAATGATACTAGGCTATTGACCTAGAGGCCCTTATAAGCCTAGCCAGGAATTTCACCCATGTTCGCTGAAAGTCAGCTCCTGATTACCCTGTCCAGCAGGGACACAGGTGGGATCTCAGGAGTGTATTTTCTGTTTCCCATCCAGTCATCCAGGTTCCTCTTAAAGAGGGCTAGAGAAATTCTTGCTTGCTTAATATACCTCTGCACATAGCTTTAATAGGTGATATGTCACATATGCATGTTTGTTTTCTCTCTCTCTCTCTCTCTCTCCCTCCTACAGTTTGTCACTAGCCTTTTTTTGTTCTAGTTATTTATATTTATGTTTCCATTTTCAACAGGATCTATCATGGTTGTATCAGTGGTGCAGCCTGGGTCACTACACCCAATAGTCCTAACTTCTCCTATAGCCACTACACCTGGTGCTAAGTCTGCCTTTCCATCAGATGAGTTGGGGGGTGGTCAGTTTGTCTCACTTGTGGCCTCTGGTGGTTGCACACCAGATGGGAAGTCAGTTGTTTCCTCTGGTGGCACTGTCAGAGGTGCAGAGATTGTAATGCCTTGAGAGTTGGTGGAAGTGGTGGGGGAAGTTGCTTTGTCAGTGATTGGACGTCTGCCTCAGCCCCCTAGTGAGGGTCTTCTTGCAGCTTGAACAGTTGTACTACTCCCTGGCTCTGCCTTCACAAACTCAGATGAGGCCAAGTCCAGTGGGTGCTCAGAGTGTTGACTGACCTTTCCCTGGGTCTTTCGCAGACAGCGTAGATAAAGCAAGATTAAAGCTAGCTATGAAGGCAGAATTACAGCAGACATCTAAAATCAACCACAAAGCCTTCTACAGTTATATCAAGAATCTCCATGGCAATACCCAGATTTGCTCTGAGTTACTGCACAATGGTACCTCCTATACTGAGCCAACAGATATTGCCAACATACTGGTCGACAGATTCAATGCCAACTTTACCACTCTCTCCCCCCCAAGGACCAATCACAATACCGGAAGAATGCCAGGCACCCAGCATTACTGCAGCTCAGGTTAAAGCTGCATTGTCCAAGGCCAAGAATACAGTTTCCATGGGACCCAACAATATCCCTGGCTGTGTTTTACATGAACTACAAATTGAACTGGCACCACACCTGTGTGCCCTGTTCAATCACAGCCTCACCTCAGGCTTTGTCCCTACAGAATGGCGCATTGCTACAGTCATCCCTCTCCATAAAGGGGGAGTGACTACAGACCATGTTTATTATAACCCTATTAGCCTGACAAGTCTGATATGTAAGGCTATGGAGCGCATCATCATGGACCTAATTAGACTTCTTTGAGTCAGTCACCAGAGCTGTGGATGAGGACAAGGCAATTCATGCAGCCTACCTTGATCTGGCCATGGCCTTTGATACCATTTCCCACTCAGAAATTATTCTGAAAAAGCAATAGAACAGGACCACCACGAAGGATAAAATTCTTTAATATAACGTTGTAAAGATAACAAGTGCTTTGATGTGTTGTAATACACGCTTCATCAGGTTTAACTACAAGCATTTCTGCAGCGATATATATATATATATATATATATATATATATATATATATATATATATATATAAAAAACCACATGCTCAATCAGTCAATAATAAATTAGTTGCTATGATAATTAATTGAAAGAATTAATTAAACAACCAGTTAACAATTATGGCATTGCTTAAATCACTATTTCATCGCATATGCTGCATAAATCATTCATAGTTTCATCTGAAAAAACTTATTTAAATATATCTAAAACTATACAAAAAACTATGTAAAAAACTATACAAAAACTGACTACTGGAACAATATATATATAAAAATTGTTGAAATAAACATAGACTAAAAATGTTGTAAAGATTATCTAGCCACAAAATCAAAAACATATAAAACCTATCTATCTACGTATAGCCAAGATCGATCTAATGCTAACATATTGATTGAGCCCTGGTTCAATATGGGCTCTCAGCCTAAAAATCCAATTTAATTCAATGGATTCAAGATGGTTCAACCTGTCGCCCCCTCATCTACTAGATCTAACTATTTGTAAAACTCTGAACTCAAATCCATGTTCAGGATGAGTAATAACATGCTTGGCCAACGCATTCGTAGAAATTGCTTTCCTTATGTCTTAGATGTGACCATATACTCTATCTTTCAACTTTCTCAAAGTCATACCTACATAAAATGCTGAGCATTTTATGCAGGTAGCTAAATAAATCAAATTAGAACTATTGCATGAAGCATAAAACCTAGGTGAGAAAAAATAATCCATATTAGGATGTTTGAAGTCTTGTTTTTTAGTAACATATCTTCACAAATTGCATCTGGTACAAGGATATGTACCATTATTTAGGTTCCTAGTGTCTTTGTTTAGGCCTCCATCATATCTATCTATACATAATAGCCTTTTCAGATTTTTGCTATTTCTATAACTAAATCTGGGTGTATTCCCTAATAAGTTTGACATCCGTTGGTCAACCATTAAAACATTCCAATTTCTTTTAATAATATCTGTGATGCTTCTATTATCATTGGTATATCTAATTGTGATGGGTAAGCTGTCTCATTGGGATGCAAATTGCCTTTGATTTCTGTGAACATGCCAAATACTGCTGTTCTTGTGAAGTTTGGTATCACTGTGATTACTATCCTCAGAAATGTTACCTGTGTTTCTCCTTATGCCATCAATAACTTCCTGTGTATAACCCCTTTCAAATAGAAGTTCATCTAAAAACTTAAGTTGTGTAGACTTTTCAGTCAGGTCCTTACAAATAGTGTTGATTCTGTAGTATTGACTCTTCACAATATTGGGAAATGTGAAACGCGGATGTATACTATCAAAGTGCAACAAAGCATTTCTCCAGCATGTCTTTCTATATAGAGAAGTAGACAAACTTCCTGTCCCATCTTTAAAAATGGTCATATCTAAAAAATGTATCTCCTGTAAAGAAGTTTCCATAGTTTTTATATATATACATATATATATATATCGCTGCAGAAATGCTTGTAGTTAAACCTGATGAAGCGTGTATTACAACACGTGAAAGCGCTTGTTATCTTTACGTTATATTAAAGAATTTTATCCTTCGTGGTGGTCCTGTTCCATTGCTTTTTCAGATTCAATTTGGCTTCTTTTTTTTGTGGAAACAGACCTTTGGTGGGTAGTATTTTTCCTGTTTTTTCAGACTCAGAAATTATTGATAGACTTGCCAAACTAGGCATCAAACCCTATATCACTAGGTGGGTTGCAAATTGGCTCACAAATAGAACCCACAGTGTGAAAGTAGCAGACTTCAAGTCAGACTGCCGACCAGTCATGAGTGGAGTCCCACAGGGATCTGTCCTGGGTCCTCTCCTGTTTGGCATCTACTGCTCAGAAGTCCAGGACAACACAGAGGGACTCTGGCTGACCAAGTTTGCCATAGATTGCAAGCTGGGAGCCATTATTAACTCCCCAAGTGATGTAGACATCCTACAGAAAGGCCTCACTGAGACCAACGACTGGTGTCAAAACCATGGCCTTAAGCTAAATGCCAAAAAATGCATTGTCATTCCCTTTGGGAAAAACTCAGTCCCCACTAATTACCACATTGATGGTAGCCCACTGAACACTGAAGGCGTTATAAGAGATCTGGGGACACAAGTTGACAGCAACCTCTCCTTTCACTACCACATTGCCACTGTGGTCAGAAAGTCCTTGTATGTGGCACATCTCATTACCAAGGGTTTTGCATCCAGGAAGAAAGAGGTCATCATCTTTCTCTACTCTTCCCTCATTAGACCAATCATCAAGTATAATGCCCCATTTGGCATGTACCTCACTAAACACCTGCAACAGCTGAAAAGGCCACAAAAGTACCTCACAAAGAGGATCCTAGGCCTTAAACACATGCCCTTCATGGACAGACTCAAAAAACTCCAGCTTTTCTCTGTCTCATATCATCTATTAAGAGGCGATCTCTGCTTGACTTACAAAGCCATGTCTGACTCATCCTTGTTAAAAATGTTACACCTAAAGAAATCCCAGTCCCTCCACACTACATGCTCCAAGGACCTCAACTTCATTACCACAATTAACAGAACATGCTGGAGGGACAGATTCATAACCCAGAGACTGCCCATGCTCTGGAATAGGCTTCCCATACATGTCAAGCAGAGCACCTCACTGGCCATTTTCAAGAGAAATCTTGATGAGTGGATGGGAAAGAGAAAGTTCACCCCAGGGATCACTCCAGTGGCTCTACTTGATGGTGGCACCGGGAACTAATGGTGGCATGATGCCAGGGCACTTCTATGGGCTACGCTTATAAAGGCTCTAGGGCCATTGGCCTAGTACACACCTATGAACCTATTATACTCACCTTATCCTCAGTCCCACTGTTTCCCTTCCTTTTGTGTCACATCCTCCTCTGTTTGCCATCCAGTCCTCCCCTACCCACTGCCCTTGCTTTATCTATATGTCTATAATCCCACTGACAACTCCCCAAGTGTGCCAGCACCTCCCCTGCTATTTTTTGTCAATGTTTTATATTTGTGTGAACCTGCTTCTAAGTATCATACTCTCTCTCTCTCTCTCAGTTAAGCCTACTATTTCTATGGGCAATTTTTTTTAATGAGTGGTGGCTTAGGCCATGAAACAGATAATTAATTAATAACTAGATTTGTGTTGCAACTTGCTTTGAGGCATACCAACTCAGGTCTCAGCACTGCTGGACAAAACATGTTTCTGAATCCCAAGATTGACTTGCAGGCTGAAATCAAATTCCACGAGTCATATACAAATAAAATTGTTAAAAAATACTGCTAAATGATACAATATGGCAAGTTAAACATAGAAAGTATTTTTTAAATAGTGCATCTCTCTAAAAATGCAATCCCCTCATCATCAAAAGTTTCAAACATTATATGACAAGATATAATTAAAAAAATATAATTGGCAGGGTGCTGGAGGGTGGCTGTTTTAGGCAGTAGCATAGCTATAGCCAAACTGGAGGCTAAGCTCTCTCAACTCAGTACTGGCATAAACAGTCAGGAGGAGAAGGAAACCACACTCACTACAATTCCAGTCTCAAATAGACCTACCACGACAGCAAACCAAACACATAATCACACAAAAACATACTCAGAGGCTCTAAATAAAGATCTGCCTAAGCAGCAGAGACCTCCAAAGCAGACACCCATGCAACCGCTACCCCAAAACAAAACATGTGAACACATATCTCACAAAGCCAGTGTGCCGAACAGTCACAGCCCTTAAGGCTAAACAACACACCTGATACACTTGTAATAGGTGACTCTATCGTCAGGCACACTGACGTCCCGCTCACCAGGCTGAACAAGGAGAAGGTCACGGTGAGCAGCCTATCGGGCGCTAGGATCCACTACATAACTCAAGCACTCAGGCCACTCCGAGGCAAGTACAAATATGACTCAGTCATTGTCCATGCTGGTGTGAATGACCTGAGACGTACCTCCCTGGACTACATGAAAAGAGACATAGAGGAGCTCTCTGAGCATGTAGCCCAGGCCGGTATGACCCTGACCTTGAGTAGCATCTTACCCTCACCAAGAATGATGCCACAATATGAAGACAAGATGATCAATGTCAACAATTGGCTTAAGTACTGGTGTCATTCAAAGGGGATCCAATGCCTGTCAGCCTGGGATGATATGCTCGACAAGCCACGATGCTTCGCTAGGGATGGCTTGCACCTGTCACCCTGGGCTTTCGGATACTGGCAAAGGCTCTTGCTACTCCCATAGTGCCTTTTTTAGGCAAGGCTCAAAAGACAAACCCACCTCCATAGGTATCACAAGGGATAAGAAACTAAGAGTAATGCTACTCAATGCCAGAAGTCTAAAACTCAAGATGCACGCACTCGAAACTCTCCTTAGCATGGAGAACATCGATATCTGTGCAGTAACAGAAACCTGGTTCAGGGCTCCCGAAAGCACCCCAGCACTACCAGGTTATACCTCATTCATACCATGCTTTTCGGCCCCAAAACTTGGACCGAACCACAAAAGGAGGGGGAGTATCGATATTCATCAAAGATACCCACACCTCCAGGTTGGTGGCAAAGCACGAAGCATAAGAGACTATCCATGTGCAACTAACAGTGGGTAAAACTGCCTTCCAGTTTATAGCCTGCTACAGACCACCCTCCCAAACCCAGGAACCCCACTCGGCCTTCCTGAGAACACTGGAAAATAAGAAGGTCTTTCCAAACACCATTATATTGGGCGACTTCAAATACCCAAACATAGACTGGAAGCATTACTCTAGCTCCAACACCCTAGCCCAAAGGTTCCTAGAATTCATAAACTCAAATGCTATGGAAGAACTTGTTACCACTCCCACAAGAGGGGAAAACCTACTGGACTTGATCATCATCAACATGGGGACTCTATGCTCCAGACCAGAAGTGTATCCCTCACTGGTAAGATCAGACCATAAACTGATCTCACTGGATATTCACATCCCGACCCCACCCCCTGCCCAGAAAACCACAGTGAAAAACTTCTCTAAAGCAAATTTCACACTCCTCAAAACCGAGGTGGAATCCTTCAAAGCCCCCGGGCGTGTGGAAAATATGGCCCAGACCGCAGAATCCTTTATAAATGCATTCTATGAACACCTTCAGGAATGCATGGATCATGCAATCCCAAATAAAACCAAGACCCAATCCTCCAAAGGCAGACGTCCTGTCTGGTGGACCCCAGCCATAAACAAACTATACAATAGAAGGAGGAAGCTACTACATGATAGAGCAAAATCCCAAAAAGGGAAGGCATCTCTGATCAGTATTAGCAAAAAATAAGGGCACTCATAAAATCGTCTAAGGCCAGCTTCGAGAGAAATATTGTACAGGACACTAAGGATAATCACAAGGCTTTCTTTAGTTATGTTAGGAACCTGGGTGGGAATTCCCAGATATGCTCAGAATTAGTCCAAAATGACAAAAAAATACATCGAACCCACAGACATTGCCAACATCCTAGCTGACAGGTTCAGCACAAACTCCCCCCCCCCCCCACCAAAAGGGAAAATATCTATCCCAGAAGAGTGCTACCTCCCTTACATCTCAGATGCTCAGGTAAGAGCCGCCCTCTCCAAAGCAAAAACACAGCATCAATGGGACCAGATGGTGTCCCAGGCTGCGTCCTACATGAACTCCAAGAAGAGCTAAACCCAAACATAAAACTACTGTTCAATCTCAGCCTTACTACAGGATATGTACCCAAAGAGTGGCGTACAGCAACAGTGGTCCCTGTCCATAAAGGTGGTGCCTCAATGGTCCCTGGAAACTATCGCCTCATAAGCCTGACTAGCTTGGTCTGCAAAGCTGTGGAAAAGATCATCATGGACCTCATAAATAAAGATATTGGGGACCTACAGACACTGGATCCTACCCAGTTCGGCTTTGTTAAGGGCAGATCCTGCCTCTTAAACCTGGTCAACTTCTTTGAAACAGTCACCAAGGCCATTGACAAAGGGAAGGTGGTCCACACAGCCTACCTGGACCTCGCAAAAGCCTTCGATTCAATACCCCACTTGGGCATTATAGATAAGCTCACCAGCTTAAATATAAACCCCTATGTCACTAGATGGGTTGCAAACTGGCTCAAGGACAGAACCCACATGGTTAGAATTGCTGGAGCCATGTGAGACCAGTTACAAGTGGCGTCCCACAAGGCTCAGTCCTGGGACCTCTCTTGTTTGGTATATATTTCTCAGAGGTACAGGCCAGCACAGAAGGACTGTGGCTGACCAAGTTCGCAGATGACTGCAAACTGGGCGCCATAATCAACTATCCAGCTGACACAAGCATCCTCCAAAAGGGCCTCATAGAAACAGACAACTGGTGCCAGAACCATGGCCTCAAGCTAAACGCCAAAAAGTGTATAGTCATCCCCTTTGGCAAAAACAAAGTGCCCACAAATTATCACATCGGTGGTAATCCATTAAGTACAGAAGAAGTAATTAGGGACCTGGGGACCCAAGTTGATAGCAATCTCTCATTTGACAACCACATGGCCAAAGTGGTTAGAAAAACATTTTATATAGCCCACCTAATCATGAAGGGATTCACATCTAGATTAGGGGAGGTCATCGTGCCTCTTTACTCATCCCTCATCAGGCCCATAATCGAGTACAATGCCCCTTTTGGGATGTACCTTACCAAACACCTGCAGCAACTGGAAAGACCTCAAAAGTACCTCACCAAGAGGATCAAAGGGCTCAAACAGATGCCATATGCTGCCCGGTTAAAGAAACTCCAGCTCTACTCAGTGACATACCACCTGCTCAGAGGTGACCTGTGCCTGACGTATAAAGCCATGTCCAACCCGGAATTAAGGGACATGGTGCACCTCAAAAAATCCAAATCTCATCGAGCTACACGCTCGACAGACTTGAACCTCAGCACTGAAATAAATAGGACATGCTGGAGGGACAGATTCATAACTCAGAGGCTCCCTTCACTCTGGAATAAAATCCCAGTCCAGGTTAGGCAGAGTCCCTCATTGACTCTCTTCAAGAGGAATCTTGATGAGTGGATGGGAGATTGTAGGTTTACCCCAGGTATCACTTCTGTGTCACTGTTAGACAGAGGCACAGTATACTAACCTCGAAAAAGGGCATAGCAAAATTAATTTAAAATGGGTGGCGAAAGCCAAACATACTCTGGCTAGGCTTATAAATGCCCTAGGGCAGATAGCCTAGTATGAACCTATGAACCTATTGTGGGCTAAAGGGGCAGCTGCTCTGGATACAAAATGTTAGGGGGCATGATCTGCCAATCTTAATAGCTCTTAAATGCACTAGCATTTTTCCAGTATTGCATATGCAGTCTAAACTGAAGCACTGTAATACTCAGTGAGGTAGAAAACTGCAGTCAAATGCTTGCTACAAATGTAGCAAGCAGTCTGCTACAGTGTAAAAGAAGAAATGGTATTAAGTCAAATGATGATGCAAACTCATTGTCTAGACATGCTGAAATTTACAGTAAGCAAACAAGTTTTATGTTTACTGTTGTAGATTATACTACCAATTATTATGTAAATTAGGAAGTAAAAGTGGGTTTGGTGTAGTTTAATTTCAGTCTGATGAAGTTTCTTTCAGGGACAAAATTTGTTAGACTGGGGGCAAAAATTTGAAGGATATTTTTCAAGGAAAACTCAGTAATCTATCAGCCCTTTTTATTATTAAGAAAAAGGGAATATTTAAATGTTATGATTGTAATTATTCAAACATAATACGTTTAAAGTAGCAATTAAGTACAAAGCAATTTGCCTAGGGGCTATATTCAATAACACTTACCCTAAGTGTACACTAAATGTACTTGATCTATATTCAAGAACATCCCTACCAACCACATTTTTTTCCTTTCTAGTCACTCAGAAAGATTATACTAAATGTACATGTAGTCCACACTTTGTGCTAACCTTTATGAAGTCCCCTCAGTACTTAAACCTGCCGACAATGCGGAACCGGCATCTCAGTACAGTGCAGAATGGAAAGATTTCCATTCCTGCACTGTAGTGCGATCTCGGAGTTGGTATATTAAAGTTACAGGGGGAGTGGAGCCACCCATGGGGGGTGCAGGTGGGCAGAGACCCCTGCTAGCAGTGTACAGAAAGTTTTTTTTAACTTTTTCACAGTCTACTTCCATTGTCGGAATTTCAAATGTTGATCATATGGTGTCAGCCATATGGTTGTCGGCATTTTGAGATGTCGGCAATGTGTAGTGGACCCATAAATATATACATAAATATATACATATATATAATATATATATATATATATATATATATATATATATATATATATATATATAATATATATATATATATATATATATATATGTGTTTGTGTGTGTATATGTATATGTATATACAACGGTTCCTGGAGTTCATAAATTCAAATGCCATGGAACAGCTAGTCACTGTTCCCACGAGAGGAGAAAATATACTAGATCTCATTGTCACAAACATGGGGACAAAATGCTCCACACCGGAAGTATATCCCTCATTGGTGAGATCTGATCATAAACTAATCTCACTGGAAATCCACATCCCGCCCCACCCCAAGCAAAAGACCATAGTGAAGAACTTCTCTAAAGCAAACTTCACACTACTCAAGACTGGTGTGGTATCCTTCAAGGCCCCTGAGCCAGAGGAAACCACAACCCAAGCTCTGAAGCCCTTACAAATGCCTTCTATGAACACCTCCAGGACTGCATGGATCAGGCAATCCCAAATAAAACCAAGCCTCTTTCCACAAAGGGCAAACGTCCAGTCTGGTGGACCCCAGCCATTAACAAACTTTACAATAAGAGGAAAAAGCTATTACATGATAGAACAAAATCCATAAAAGGGAAGTCACCCCTGATCATTATTAGTAAAAAAATACGAGCACTCATAAAATCAACTAAGGCCAATTTTGAGAGAAAAATTGCCATGGATTCAAAGGACAATCATAAGGCCTTTTTCAGCTATGTTAGGAACCTGGGTGGAAACTCCCAGATATGCTCAGAATTAGTCCAAAATGATACAAAATCACTGAACCCACAGACATTGCCAACATACTGGCAGACAGGTTCAGTGCAAACTTCACCCCTCTCCCCTAAAGGAGAGATAACTATCCCAGCCGAGTGTAGCCTCCCGGACATCTCAAATGCGCAGGTGAAAGCTGCTCTCTAAAGCTAAAAACACAGCATCAATGGGACCGGATGGTGTCCCGGCTGTGTGCTACGAGCTAAATGAGGAATTAAACCCGCACATAAGGCAGCTGTTTAATCTCAGCCTTACCACAGGATACGTGCCCAAGGAGTGGCGTGCGGCAACTGTGGTCCCACTCCACAAAGGCGGCCTCTATGGACCCTGGTAATTACCGCCCCATAAGCTTAACAAGTCTAGTCTGCAAAGCTATGGAGAGGATCATAATGGAGCTCATAAACAAAGATATAGGGGACTTGCAGACATTGGACCCGACCCAGTTTGGCTTTGTCAAGGGAAGATCATGCCTTTTGAACTTGGTCGACTTCTTGAAACAGTCACCAAGGCCATTGATGAGGAAAGGCAGTCCATACAGCCTACCTTGACCTTGCAAAGGCTTTCGACACAATACCCCACTCGGGTATTGTAGAAAAACTTACCAGCTTAAATGTAAACCCATATGTCACAAGATGGGTTGCAAACTGGCTTAAGGACAGAACCCACAGGGTTAGAGTTGCTGGCGCTGTGTCAGACTCCAAGCCGGTCACAAGTGGTGTCCCACAGGGCTCGGTCCTTGGCCCCTATTGTTTGGCATCTACTTCTCAGAAGTACAGGCCAACATGGGAGGACTTTGGCTGACAAAGTTTGCAGGCGACTGCAAACTGGGCGCCATAGTGGAAAGTGCATCGGACACGGATATCCTTCAGAAGGGACTCACAGAAACAGATAGCTGGTGCCAGAGCCATGGCCTGAAGTTAAACGCCAAAAATGTATAGTCATACCCTTCGGGAAAAACAAGGTAACCCCAAGCTACCATATAGGTGGCAATCCACTAAGCACAGAAGAGGTTATCAGGGACCTGGGGACCCAGGTTGACAGTGGCCTTTCTTTTGACACTCACATTGCTAAAGTGGTTAGAAAGACCTTCTACATTGCCCACCTGATCATGAAGGGATTCACATCCAGATCTAGTGAGGTCATTGTTCCCTGTACTCTTCACTTATCAGACCAATGATCGAGTACAATGCCCCATTCGGGATGTATCTCACCCGACATCTGCAGCAATTGGAGAGACCCCAAAAGTTCCTCACCAAAAGGATAAAGGGACTCCAAAATCTGTCATATGCTGCCAGATTGAAGAAACTCCAGCTCTATTCAGTCGCATACCGTCTGCTCAGAGGTGACATGTGCCTGACATACAAGGCCATGTCCAACCCGGAATTAATGGACATGCTCCACCTCAAAAATCCAAATCCACCAAAACCACTAGAGCAAGCGACTTAAACCTTAGCACGGATATAAATAGGGCGTGCTGGAGGGATAGATTTATCACTCAGAGACTCCCTATGCTGTGGAATAAAATCCCGGTCCATGTGAGGCAGTGCACCTCGCTGACTCTGTTCAAGAGAAATCTAGACCTGTGGATGGGAGATCGTAGGTTTACCCCAGGAATCATCTCTGTGTCACTGCTGGACAGAGGCACAACAAACTAATGGGCACAGTATTTTTTCATATAAGGGTGGCGTAAGCCACAATAATTTGGGCTAGGCTTATAAATGCCTTAGGGCAGATAGCCTAGTATAAATCTATGAACCTATGAACCTATATATATATATATATATATATATATATATATATATGTGTGTGTGTGTGTGTGTGTGTGTGTGTGTGTCTGTGTGTGTGCGCGTGTGTGTGTGTGTGTGTGTGTGTGTGTATGATTATATAGCCATATCTTTCTCTCTCTCTCTCTCTCTCTCTATATATATATATATATATACATATATATATATATATATATATATATATATATATATATATATATATATATATATATATAAATGACAATAGGATCATAGGAAGGTACTAGACTATTGGCCCTGAGACCCTTACAAGACTAGCCAAGAATTTAGCCCATGTTAAGACAAGTCAGCACATGATGCCCCTGTCCAGCAGGGATGCAGGTGGAATCCTAAGCGTGTACTTTCTGTTCCTCATCCAGTTAATCAGGTTGCACTATAAAAGGGATAATGAGGTACTCTGATTGATGTAGAGAGGGAGTCTATTCCACAGAACGGGGAGTCTCAGGATCATAAATCTGTCCCACCAGCAAGTCATATTGATGTCACAGACCAGGCTAAGAACACACGTGTGTGTTACTCAAGTGGAGCTTGACATGTGGATATGCTGCAGTTCCATCAAGGCATGTTCTGAGATTGCTTTGCATGCCAGACAGAGGTCACCTATGAGGAGTTTGTATGAGGCTGAGTAGAAGGATAGGGCCTTTAGCCTATCTGTGTAAGGTAGATGTTTGAGGCCCTGGATTCCCCCTGTGAGGAACCTCTGTGCTTTGTGAGGTACATGCCAAAAGGGTAATTGTACTCAATAATTGGTCTTATAAAGGAAGAATACAGGGATGTTATGACCTCCTTGTCTCTGGATGAGATACCCTTACTAATGAGGTGAGCCATATAGAAAGCTTATAGATATATGTTTATATATATATATATATATATATATATATATATATATATATACACAAATATACACATGGTTTTATATATATATATATATATATATATATCAGTGTATATGTATATATATATATATATATATATATATATATATATATGTATGCATACAACCAAAGTTTAACAGATTCTTCAACAAATATGCTAATTAGAATTAACTGTGTCAAAAACAGGACCTGTATATTAGTCATGACTCATGGAATGCATTGTCATATGCAATATATAGATAGTGTCAATACATTTAAACATGAACTTGTTTGGTTTAATTGACTACAAAAATACAGGGGAAAATTCATAAAGATTACTTTGCAATCTTTCTGAGTTCAGGGACTGGCCCACCATGAAGCTCTAGCCTTAAAACATGCAGCACTGCATTGTGTTATCTCCGAAGGAATGCTACATGCTAATGAGACAGTCAGGGGAGAGGCATATGCTAATTAGTTATGTACTTTTTCCCCCAGAACCACCTACAGGAAGACATGTATGTGACAATCAATTCATGAAATCACTCAGACATGTAAATCAGCACAGCCACTCCTACTACACTGCTGAAGTGAACGTGGCCAAAAAACATGTCCAATCATTGCTGTAGAGGTAAGTGCTGGGGGAGTTTAGTGGTAAGGTAGGGTTAGGAGATGTGTGTATGTGAGGAATGTATGACTTTTTGCCTGGGAGATAGTGGTAGAAGAATAAGTGAGGGTTAGATAGGTGTGTGCATGTGTGTGAATGGATGAGAGTGTGAGTGTGATCAGGTAGGTAGTAGCTGTTTGCCTGTGTGTGCCTGTATTTGTGCATGTGAATGTGTGTGTGTGTGTGTGTGTGTGTGTGTGTGTGTGTGTGTGTGTGTGTGTGTGTGTGTGTGTGTGTGTGTGTATGTGTGTGTGTGTGTGTGTGTGTGTGTATGTTGGTGGATGGGTTTTAGTGGCTACGGTACATCCAGACACCCTGGGACTAATGAGGAAAGTCATAGCATCTTGGCCACTAACTCCTGGCATTACTCAACAATGGGGATGAGGGGACACTAACCACCAGGATACTACACCTCCCCTACCTGAATGGCATTTATACTAGTAAAGGGATCAGGTCGGTGACAGAACACTATCCTCCAGGGATATTATTCTTATGCCTCAGTGGAACTTATACCAGTATGGGGATCATGGGGGGAGGTGGGGAAAACCACTAGACAACAGGGATTATTGTAATCACATGTGCTATAATGGTACTACAAACAGTAAGGGGATCGGGGTGGGGGGAACCACTAGCCGCTAGGGACTCAGAGATATAACTTGGGACTATGACCTTTCTTGATGGCCTAGGACGAGAAAAGAAGACATCAAGGATATTCAGCCAAGGTAGGGACAGGTAAAGGGACTGTGGTATGTTTGTCTGTGTGTGTGTGTGTGTGTGTGTGTGTGTGTGTGTGTGTG